>NW_010294448.1:27481-31470 GCF_000700745.2 Antrostomus carolinensis
AAAAAAAAAAAAAATCTTTAGAGAAAAGACATCCACTGAAAGGACCTGGCAAAATACACAGTGCTCAGTACACATGCTGCTAGCTTCTCTCCAGGATGCAATCCGTAATAGTTGAAGTGGCTTAACAAGAGTCAACAAGGATTCAGAACAAAATCCAGAAAAATTAATGCACGTTTGCTATTCCAGAGAACTCTCTCAAGCAATGTGCATTCTCTGCCCCCTCTACAGCACATACCAGCATCAGAATGCACACCAGTGATCCTATGCCTAAAGGTCATATTGGCAGCTAACTAGGACAGAGGGTCACACCTAATTTCACCGATGCTCAACAGAGTGCAGTCACCCTCCTTTACCACACACCTGTACAAGTAACCACAGGTGCCAGTATGCCACATCCTCTCCTGACCATCAGGACAGTGCCAGATGCTGGCCCTGTCATCCCTGTGTGTTGGACTTTGGCCTTCACTCAATACACAAACAAGGGAACAAACAATACACAGCCTCGGTGGCTTCTGCTGCCTTCCTAGGAAAATACAGTTGGAAAGAACCTGTCCAGAATTGAAACAGAAGACCTGGCGGGGAAGGTTTATGCTAAGTAATTGTGAAAAAGTTTTAAGACTAACTTTTAAACAAGGATTGAAGCATTTTATTAATAGAAATATTAAATGGAAAAAGTAATCTTGCAGAGAGAAATCCGAGACAGTAATATTTTTCCAAAGAGAAATGCAGAAATTAAATCATTTGTTAGCAGTACATGGGATTGGTGGTGGTGGTGGGTTGTTAGTTTTAAATTTCATGTTTTTCAAAGGCTATTGTAAAGCTAAATCCAGCAATTAAATAGCAGTTTAAATGATATACTGTTTCTGTACTTCACTAAAAAAAACCAAAATATTACTGGTTCACAGTAGCTTCAAGATAAAATTCTCACATCAACACCCAAAATCCCTCTTACTCCCAGTCAGCCTGGCCAGTGCAATTAACTCAATCCTAACTACGAGTAAAAGGTTTCTAAATGAATGCAAATGGTGACCACTAGAAATATGAAACCTAAAAGAAATATTTTTGATATCACATTCTTTCACACCTTGAACTAATTAAGGCAAGAGTAGTACATCACGTATTTTATATCTATATATATCTTTTTAAAAAACTTGTTCAATGCTACAGTACAATCACAAATCCAAAAAGCCATATTTAAAGTTTTCTGAACTACCAGACTCTGCCCCCCTCTCCTTCTTTTTTTTAAGTTGTGGTTTATGGTACGAAATACTAACAAAGAACATGCAGTGATTTAAATCTAATTCTGCTTGGATCATCAACCAAATCATTGCTACTGCTAAAATAAACTTCGCTGTTAGCTAACTTTTCCCTAAGTGAAATGAAATCCAAGTTATATTTAACTGAACCTGCATCTTCATGGACATCACTTATCACTAAACCCAAGAAGCAGGTAGTGGAAAGATCTTTGTCTAAGTACTAAATTGGCCAAAACAACTTAGAATTCTTGACTGCAATTTAAACTTGTCTCAGTTTGCAACAACTCTTATTTGGCAGGTGGGGAGAAGGTATTTGACAAAGGTACAAATTGAGAAACACATTACTCCAAAGGGTTAACACCAAAAGTAAGTTAAAATTAACAGGAGGCAAGCACACATTTTTAGTAAAAAACCAAAAAACAAAACAGCTTTAGAAGGTCATAGTAAGTTGCTTTCTCTTACCCATTTCCCGGAGTACTGGAGCACCCTGGAGAATGACTCAGAGAGGTGCTGCCGGCACAAGGACTCTTCTTAGTGGATAAATCAAGCACACCGTCTATAGAGACAAAAGAATGACTTCAGTGTTTGAAGAAGCAGGATCAGCCACATTGTCCCTTGACAAAACAAGTCTTTTGGGCTAAAGACATATTTAGCACACAGCATTTTCTATTTTATTTTATTTTTAAACAAACTAAGGCTTGGATTTGTTTGCAATTTGGCTTCCAAGTGACTTCAACACAGTCCTCAGAAGTCACAACAATATTTGGCAAAATTAAAAGTGCATCTGATACAAGAGCCAGAGAATAAAAGACAACCTACAAATGACAGTTCTGGATACAACACAGCCCACTGCATAACAAACCCTTAGCAGTCCCCAAATGAGACAGTTTTCAAATTCCTGAGATATTCCCCACCCCCCCCCGCCTTGCTTTAAGGGGGGCTTTAACCCTGGTCTGTTTTTTGTTTTGTTTGGGTTTTTTTTTTAATCCAAATATCTGTAGGAGAATTCACTGAGAATTTTATACTGAAAACTCACTTTCAAATGAACGCACACACACAAATGTGAGACTTCTCCTCACCTGGCAGCTAGCTTCATCCTTTTCCCATGTCTCCAATGGGTCCCTACTGTCAAAGCTGCTGCCTTTCCCCTCTCTATTGTGCCATTTTACTCCTTCTCTTCTTCCACATACCAAATTGTTTTTCTTGCTAGACTGCTTCTTCCATTCTCCCTAATGGCACTTCCTTACACTCAACCATGCTCCTCTGCAAGCCCTTACATAAACTCTGCATTTCTAGGCAACAGAAAAGGGAGCGCTTTTTGCTAGAAAAGCCTTGCTCCCACTGCACTGAAACAACTTGAAATCCTGGTCATTTTAATAAGGGAAACATTGTCATAGAAGCAGCACAGCCATCTGAAATTCCTGGAAGCTCTCAAACAAGGCATTTATGAGGCAAAGAAATGAAACCTGTTGGCAAAGTAAGCTAGAAACATTTTGGAGCTCCTCACTCATTCCATTTACTTAAGTAAATACCACCCAACACAAGAACAATGTAAGATGGCTTTCAGATTGCTTAAAGTTCTCATTTGACATATGGAGAAAAAACATGATAAACAGTGAACTAGAATTAACTTAGGAAAAGCTGTTCCACCCACTGCATTTGGGAATACATCATAACCCAAACTTAAGGAAGCAGAGAATTCAATCTTCCTCTTGAACAACACTTATGTAGCCACAAGAGACAGAGACTGGATCAAGTAGCATCTCCTTTTCGAGAGGGTACACTAAACAGCACTGCCAGAGGCACTTGCATCCACGCTTCCTCCCTCAGAAGGGTCATTATGACCTAGAAGTCTCCGAGGGCAAGCAGGGCCAGCCTCATACCTTCTGGAGAAGTTTCCAACTAGGTGGGTGCCCCTCAACCCGCCAGAACAGAAATATAACAAAAAGCATCCCTAGCAGTCTTTCACAACAGCCTCCAAAATCTCTCATTAACAAGCTTGGCAAAACCTCTTCCCAATTACATCAAATGTAAATTGGAAAAAAATAATTACAGATTACTGTATAAGTTAATACGCACATGTTCTAATTCCATAACAAGTGTTAGGAACATTATAAATTATCTTACAGTTTTTCTCTTATGTAGTAGCTAAAGAACAGTTCATGTACATGCTTTCTTCTTCACAATGAAAAAACCCAAACAAACAAACAAAACACCCAAAAGCAAAATTGATTCTCTCCCTCTCTCTTTCAGGGAAAAGCTTCACGATGAGAACAGTTTAACATCTATAAATACAAAAGACACCCGTGAAATGCATTTATAATAAAATTAGCTAGAAACAAATGCCTATCAACTAAACGTCCGGGTCCTCACTTTGAGGAAGACACCCTACAACCTCTCACTGCAGTTTGTGACTGAAGTGTGGCGACAGCCTTCAAGAAGTTCTGTAAGTGCAGCAAGTTCTGTAAGTCCAAGCTGCATATTGCTGGACACATAAAATTAACCTTTTTACAAAAGGCTTCAGAAACATAAGTTCAAAGAATAAAGGGATCCAATGATTCTGCACTAGCTAGCACAAGGCTCTTCTTTTTTTGTTAAAGGCACCTTTTTCACTTGAGGATGGACAGCCTACTTCGTATTTGATAGAATGATTTCAGACAGCAACACATTTCTAAAGAAGGGTAAAGGGACTAATTTTAACCCTATCACAGAATGTTGGGGATTGGAAGGGAC
>NW_010294449.1:0-1382 GCF_000700745.2 Antrostomus carolinensis
GAGGAGAGGAGAGGAGAGGAGAGGAGAGCTCGCTCTGCTGCTGCAGCACAGTCTGTGATCTGAAGACAGGGCGATGAATAACCAAGGAACAAACCCATAACTCACAGCCCTGCTGCTGCAGAGCCTGTCATCCTCGGCACAGCCGCGCTCTTGGCTTCGCTCTGAGCTTGACTCGTGTCAGTTTTTGGCTGGAGCGATGTGGTGACCTGGCTGATGGTGCAAATGTTTCCATAGAAACAAAGAGCAGCCCGTGGTCCTGCTGGGGCCGCATGCTGCGCCCAGGAACTGATACCAAACCTGGTCTCAGTTAACACACGGTGGTTAAAATGGTTCTGAAAAAGCCACCATGTGCAGGACATCTCTAGAACAGGGACAAAACCCGCTGTGCAAAGAACCTTGTTTGCTTCCTGCAGCTTCTGGGTAAGTTCCTCAGGCTGGAGACGTGATCCCAGGTTACTCCAACTCCTTACATCATCACCAAATGTATGGTTATATCCCTGGTGTCCAAACCGAGCTACCCAAAAACCTTTTAGCACAGCCCTTGGGAAGTCTAGACAAGCTCTAGGCAGTGGCAGCAAAGCCACAGCTCATGGCCACCCACGGGTGACCACCAGCCACCCTGCTGCTGCACAGGTGCCCCCACCCAGGTTCCCCCCTGGGTAGGACACAGGAGCGGGTCTCTGTGCTCAGCCCAGGACCCCAGGGCACACCCAGCCCAATTCCCATCTGCAGGAGAGGAGCAGGCAGGACTCTGCAAGCCCTAAATTTGTCTCTGATACTTGGGGCTCTCAGCCACATGCAATTCTGGGGCTGTTTTCCAGAGGATCAGCAATTCAATCAACCCTGAAACTATTTCCCCAGCTGACTTGAGGTGAAGAAGACTTACTAATGGGTTCCTCTGGATGGAAAGCCAGTTCATTCACCGACCCGGCGTGGCCTGGCAGCTTGTACAAAATCCTCCTGGATGTGGTGTCCCACACGTAGACAAACCTGCAAGAGAATCATTATGAGCACAGGCATTTGAGAAGGGAAAGCAGCTGCCCCTCACACCAGCAGTGGTTCACCACCCGGCTGTGATAGCTGCAACTGTTGGTGTGGAGAAATGAGGAGCAAAATGTGGCACTATCCCCAGTTCAAAAGGGACAGGGATCTTCTGGAGAGAGTCCAGTGGAGGCCACAGAGATGATGAGGGGCTGGAGCATCTGCCTTACGAGGAGAGGCTGAGAGAGCTGGGGCTGTTCAGCCTGGAGAAAAGCAGACTGAGGGGGGATCTGATCAATGTCTATAAATATCTGAAATGTGGGGGCCAAATGGATGGGGCCGGGCTCTTCTCGGTGGTGCCCAGTGACAGGACAAGGGGCAATGGGCACAAACTGGAACAC
>NW_010294449.1:1421-3214 GCF_000700745.2 Antrostomus carolinensis
TGCCCAGAGAGGGTGTGGAGTCTCCATCTCGAGATGTTCAAACCCACCTGGACACTTTCCTGGGCAACCTGCTCTGGGTGACCCTGCTCTGGCAGAGGGGTTGGACTGGATGATCTCCTGAGGTCCCTTCCAACCCCACCAGTCTGTGATTCTGTGAAATCCAGAAGAGCAAGTAGGAGCTAACACGTCAACTGGGTGTTAAACACTTCACCATTGTCATGGCACAGCAGCCCTATCTCACCCTTGTGGCACAGAAATGGATTTGGAAGCATGAGGTCATGGAGACTCTGAATACAGCAGCAACAGAGGGCTCAGGGAGAAAATTAGCACGGGGGGCAGGGAGGAGGGTTCTCACCCTTGCAAATACCTGCCTGCAAGCCCAGTGGTGACCATTGGTTTGGGCTGCCCGGCAAGCAGTGAGGAGCCTGGGTGCTCCCCCAGCCTCTGCCACAGCATAAACCCTCACAGCCAACAGCCTTACACAGGGATTTCTTCCTGCTGTGCCATTAAAGTCATCAGGCACTTCCCAGTATTTATTAGGGGGCCGATCAGATGCACCAAGCCCTTTGATTAACCTCCTGCAGGGATCAATACAGGCTCCCACTGCTGCAGGTCCTGCCCAAGCACTGCACCTTGGTGGAAGGGCAGAGCAGAAGCCACCAGGATCCTTCAGGCAGGAGGTCAGAAAACAACCCGTGGGCACTAGGCACAGATCTGCTTTCAGATGACTCTTATAAATGGTTTCAGAGGGCAGGGAAAATGGGGCCTTGCTGGAAATCACACTGTTCTCAGGATCACTGCTGGTCCCCCGCGGGTGCTGACTGCTGCCTGCATGGTGCAGCAGCCACGTACAAGCTCCAGTGGGAAGCAGAGCGATGTCTTCGAACCCCCGTTATGGTGCATCCGTAGGAGCAAGTGGGGTTTTTAATAGAGAAAAACAAGAGGAGCCCTGAGCAATATCCTGTAATTCAGGTAAAGCAACACTGTGCCCCACCAGCACGGGAACACCACATCCCTCCCTTCCAAACACAACAAACAGCCTCTCCACGTGAAATGGCATTTGTTACAAGGTTCAAAAAATAAATCAGTGGCTCAGGATGGCTGACAGCTCTGGATTACACTCACTCTGCCTTCTCATTTTGCTCTTTAGGGAGGGGAGGGGACTGGCAGCTAAAACGAAACCTGCTGGGGTAGAAAAGGAAAGCGTCAGGGCAGTAACTGGCCAGGTCTGGTGTGAAGGGCAGCTCGGCTGCTGGCACAGCCCAGAGGTGTCACCACGGCTGTTTACAGGGGACTGCAGAGGGGGAGTGCATGAGGGACAGCCCATAAAACACACGGAAAAGCCACTTACTGCATTACCCTCCTGCAAAGGAAGGTCGCTGCAAATGCCACTGCGCATCCCCACGTCTCAGCGCGTGAAGTCAGGCGTGTGGGGATCGAGAGCCTGAGACCAGCCCTGCACACAGCCCAGGCTCTGAACACCAGGATGGGCTCAGGCAATGCTACAAACAACGGGTTCCTCAGTTTCACCTGGTGCTTTCCATTTGTCAGGGCTTTGCAGACCAGATGAAGAACAAGTTCTGCTTGTACAATCAGCTTGTCTTTTAGTTGAAACAGAACTGAGCTAAAACCAGGGAATCGTTTATAACACTCACTGGCTAGGTGCAGAGGACACTGGATACCAACACAGGTAACCTGCTTCGTTAGGACAATTCATTTTCAGGCTGGTGCTATTCTTTGACTTACTTTCTTGAAACATATAAGAGGGAGGTGATTCTCCCCCTGTACTCCAC
>NW_010294450.1:0-250 GCF_000700745.2 Antrostomus carolinensis
GGCGGCCATGCTGGCCCGGTCCCCGCCCACCCAGCGCCGCAACCACGACGGTGCCCGGCCGAGGCCAAACCAGTAACGCCCGGCAGCTCCGCGGAGCCGGTGCTTTAACTCCTTCAGCGCTGCCGCCATTGCCTTCCTTGCCCGGGGAGCTTTGGAGCCCGGAAAGGGCAGCTGCTCCGGGTGAAGCTCGAAGCTGAGGGCAAGGGAACGAAGCCGAGGAGCCCTCAGCGTCTCCCCTGAAGGTCTGCAG
>NW_010294450.1:1136-1630 GCF_000700745.2 Antrostomus carolinensis
GTGGACCTCCTAGTAGTGCGGTTCTCATTGTCCACGAGGGCGTGAGCCACAAACGGAGGGAAGCGATTGTGAACTGTGTGAAAGAAGGCACCTTCGGAAGATGTGAGAGAAGAAAAGTAAATCTTCTGCCACCATGCTGTATAATGGGGGGGGGGTTACCCAACATTCCTCAGGAGAGCCCCCTAGGACTAATGATTAGGCATTGGGGGGCCTACCCCTCGAAAGTCAAAAAATAAAATGATACATTATTGCATAAAAGTATGGGGAGGAAAGCAAATTAAGGACCAGATGTTTTGGCCACTTTTTGGGTCCTTTGAGGATTGGATATGTCAGGCTCTAAATATCTGTGTAAACAATAAGAAGCCTTTTAGTCAGGAGGAAAGTGAATGTGCCTTCTTGTGGATAGGAGGAGACACCCAAACTAATTTGTATCCCTTGAGGGAAACAGAAAAAGATAAAAAGAAATATTGTAGGAAGAAGTCCCGAAATATTCA
>NW_010294451.1:0-41648 GCF_000700745.2 Antrostomus carolinensis
TTGCCGAACAGCTGCACACGGCAGTATCTTCCCCTTCCCTGCTGTTGGAAGGGGAAGCGGGGACAGGGTCACTCTGGTTGTTCTGCCACTTCATGAAGATCCCACAAGAGGAGCCTGCGCGCCCAGGGCCGCAGCCAACACCGCCGTGCTGAGGGACACAGCCCCTCTGCTGCCCAGAGGCATTCCCGGGCTTACACATAAACCTTCCCAGCATTACTGGCCTGGGCTGTCCCTGAACCTTCACCCTGCTCCCCGCAGGGACAGCGAGCCGTCCCTCTCCCTGCATTCCCCCTACGGAAGCCATCCTGCCGCAGGGTGTGCCACAAAGGGAAGCAGGCCAAGCCACACAGCCTCTCTGCGCTATTCTTTCCTCCCAAACATTGTGATTGTTTAATACCTCAAACACAGTATTTATAGTATCATTGAAATAAACATTCCCACTGCAACATGCGTACAAAGTTCTGCCTTCCCTACCACCTTAAAAAAGAGCAAACGGGAAGCCATCCTGCCGCAGGGTGTGCCACAAAGGGAAGCAGGCCAAGCCACACAGCCTCTCTGCGCTATTCTTTCCTCCCAAACATTGTGATTGTTTAATACCTCAAACACAGTATTTATAGTATCATTGAAATAAACATTCCCACTGCAACATGCGTACAAAGTTCTGCCTTCCCTACCACCTTAAAAAAGAGCAAACGCAAGTCTTCTCCATTTGGGAAAAAAACCCAAACGCCATAACATCAGTTTCTAGACAGCCCTTTCACGTAGCCACACCTATGATTCCCCCAAAATATAAGAGCTTTTCTCATCATTTCACAAGAATAGAGGAGTTTTAATTATGACCAGCTTTTGCTTTTCCTGTTTGTGTGCCAGGCAACTTCTTGGGTCCTTTCTCCCCTACTCAAAAGAGAAACCCTGATCTGGTCTTCCAACACGCTCTTTACAGCACTCATTTTAGCCAGTTCGCTTTCATTCTACTCTTCTTTATTACAACATAAAAGGGATTTTAAAAGGGATTCCCACTCTTACTTGCTTTATAAAAAGCCTGAAAAAGTGTAAGTAGTTTCTGGACACTGATGACCCTTTGGGTGCAGTAGAGATTGGATTTGCCTTTTCCTTTCATGTCTCTGGAGAGAATGCCTATCTCAGAATAGCATGGAAATTTTTCTTTGCATTGTAATTATTTTTTCTTTCCATCTCTATAAATGAGTACTTTCAAGATGCCCAGTGGAGATTTTGTTTCCCTGGCAAGATGCAGAGAAATAAGGTTGTGGTCTTTTCTGTCTCAAGTGAGAGCTGTGTTTTCTCAAGTCTCTGCTTCAGCACTATCACATAACAATTCTTGCTGATTACAATCACCCATGCAAAATAGTTTAAATGTTGGCAGGAAAATCAGAAGCAGGATCCCTGCATTGCTAGTACTTATCACTAACAAATCCAAGAGTCTGGTTCCTTTCATTAATATTGACGTTGCTGAGCAGTTCAGTGGTCTCTGGTACTAGCTGGGGAGCTGTTTGCTCCTGACCTACAGCAGAATATTGACTATACAAGTGCATTAAGCACATAAGTAATTTTCACAAGGAATATTTCCATGTATATGAAATAATAAACTGCTTTGTGTCCAATGATCTACAGTTTGCATCTATTTATTTTAAAGGAGCAGTTACATTAGAAGAGACTAGAAGCAGCCACTGGACTCTGCAGTTTCATTCTGTCTTGTCAGGTTTTCAGCTGTTATAGATAATACCTTTTTGAGGAACCTCCACTTCTTTTTGGAAAGTGTCATCACACACATTTTCTCTTTTTCTCTGCAGGTTATAAATCCTTGGTTAACCCCATGTTACCTACCCAGACAAATGAACCTGACACCTGTAGCATTTTTGCCCTGTGAAACCAGTAAATAGCAACACCATCTAAATTTCACAGAAGTAGAGTTTTCCCCTCCAAATGAAGCAGGACTTATTATTTCAATAAGTACAGGTTAAAGAAAAGAATTGAGAGACCTAGCCATACCCTGCCTTACCTCACAATTAGTATTTCTTGGTAGATGGGGTTCCTCTTATTTCCCCTCCCACACTTTTCTCCTGGTGATCAACTTACTGTCTGCAAACCATGGCAGTCAGCCAGTCTGTGTCAGCCTGCTGCAGTTGCCAGCTTCTCCCAGCAGTTCAGGAGGGCTGGCCTTCCATGGATCACCCTTCTGATCTCTGGGTTCTCAGCTGTGGCAAATAGTGCTCTTATCAGCACTGAGCATCTGTACAGCTGAACTTTGTTTCAGGAAATAAATGAGCAGAAACAGGGAGGCATGCACATTTCCTCAGAATACAAGCATTCCCACTTTTCTAAAGCAGAGGTTACACAAGATTTTAACAAGAGAAGTGTTACACAGCCTAAATATAGTTTGGGTTGTTTCCCCAAACTCTGATATTTCCTCCCTCCCCCCAGCAGGGTTTTGAAAGCAGCAGAAACAGAGCAGTGATGCTAAAGACCTGACTTTTACTTCTGGCATGAAATGCTGTTGAGGCTTGGTTGAGTTACAGGCTTTTGAAAATTGCCATTAACCTTTCATTCCTTGTGCTCTTCAGGTAGAATTTGCTCACATGCCAAAGAAATAATTGTACACGAACATTCTCAGAAAACCTCCAGGCACTCGCTGCCATTATAGCAGCAACAGTCTTGTGCTGGGAATGGCTGCCAGGCTGAAAGGGCAGAGGAGGGCAGCAGGCAGTGAGTAAGGCCATGTCCTTCAAATTCAAATGGTTCCAGGAACACAACCTGCAATCTAAACCAAAAGATTCCTCCTCCAGCCATTGCAGTAGATAATCTGTGAGTTTAAAGGGTAAACTGTAAACTCTGAAAGTTCAGCATTCAAATTCTGGCAGTGATGTATTAAGGAGCCTAGAGGTCTCAATATACTGACATACTATACAAGCAACTCCCCAGTTTTTCCTCAAAACTGCCCCTGATTCATATCAATTCAAGTGTTAGAAAGACGGGACATTCCAGACTTTAATTTGCTGTGCAGTTGTAACTTGGACCTGGTGGGCAGTCTTTAATCACACACTGTTTTTATTCCAGGGCCAGTTTCCTCACTCATTGCGTATGATGAAAAAGGAGGGTTAGTCTCACAGCTAGCATCTCCCAACATATCAATGCCTGAGTTAGCAATCCAGATTACTCATTGCACTTAAGGAAGTTCATCTATCAAATTAATGGAATTCAGGAAACCCTGAAGTGAACTCAAGTTGCTCTTTTACCTTCTTTGAGCACCTCACTATGTCAGTGCACAGATTTACATTTCAGTTATTTGCTGCTTCTGCCCTCAGTTTGTCTTGTCAGTTCCCAAGTGCAACAGTCTAAAGGTGATATATCCAGTATGCAAAGGGTCTGAGAGAAATAGGATTAGAAAGAAAATACCATGAAAATGACAAGCTGCTTCTGAAAGCTCCCAACAGCTACTCAGATGTTAGCTTGATTTCTTCCCTTACACTAGGAGTCACAGTAGCAGAGGTGTGGACTTTCCCAGGACAAGACAACTCATTATTAGAGTAAAGTTGAAAGAAGTAGCCCCACAGATTCAGTGCCAGGTTCATAAACTCTGAAGACATGTGTGTTGCATGTCTTCACTGTACTGGTGTCAAGGAGGAAACAAGTGTATACATGTGAAAAAGTTTAAGCGCGAGAGGGAGAGGGATTACTGTACTGTTTCTGAAAGGTCCATAAGTGAAGAGCCATACAGTAACTGTCAGCCTTTGTCCTCCTTCATCCTAGCCCAGTCCAGGGAGACTGGAATTCAAGAGTTAGTTTGTGAAGTTTTGCTCTCACTACCTCTCCCAAATAGCAGCACTGATGTTGAAGGAAGTATTTACAACTTAATGCATTTCTTCACCAGTTTAGAGAAAATGCTCCACTTAAAACATTCACATTAGTGAAGAAGTTTACCTCGCCTTTCTAATCTGCTTGTTTACAATTGGATTTGAGGTGCTTTTCAGGAAGAGCAGCTACACGAAATAAGCCAGAGTATGCCACACTACAGGAGAGCAAATACACTTGAAGTGTGAGATATACATAATTATAAATTCTGTTAGGAGGAAACTCTGACCATTACTCAGACATAGCCTTTGGGCATGGAATTGTAAAGAACAAATATATTAATAAATAACATAAAATGGCCACCATGTGAGCTTTGATAAGTGTCCAAATGCATTTTAAACTAAAATGAACTATTCTTTAGTGAGTCCGCTAATTTATTCCAGCCATCTGTGGCAGTGTAAACAAAAGCTTGTCTCCTAAACTGCTTTATAGCTTTTTAGATGTAGCAAGGACCACAAGTTTCAACATGATCATCTTGGGGAAAAAATTAAGCAAAAAGAACCCACATATTTTCACACCACAAGCATCTTTCAATAACCATTATCATACAATTCAAAGAAATATTGAAAAGTAAAACTTGGTTTTGGCATAGCATAATGTTTTCCTATTTAAATGCCACCAAATGTTTCTTTAGGATATTTTATGGAATGGAAAAAATCTGTCTATTTCCCGCCCCCCTTCACTCCAGTCTCCAGTGATGACATCTGTAGACAAATCCTATATCTATTACTAAGCTTGAGTATTGCTAAATCAATTTTCTGGATTTGCACTGGTCCAAGAGTCTTTTCTCTGTATGTGCCTCAAATTATTTTCAGTCTCTTAATGTGCTTCGCATGTTGCTGGACCTTAGCTAGGTAGAATAGTCAGGAAATCTTAGTGTTTATAAGCTAAAAAAGTATATGCACTTCGCATGAGTCTTTCCTGGATACAAGCAATTACAGATCTTAATTAAGATGGGATTTTGGAGCACTGAATCTGGGGAAGAGGCAGCTGAAAGTACTTTACAGGAAGAGTAATGTTGGACCTAATTTTAGAGATATTGAGCAGCCCCTCAGTTACATCAGACCAAATTATCCTTTCTGGACAAAAAAAGGAAATCCACTATAGGATTTGAAATCACTTATTTGCCTCTGAGACATCTCATGGTTGTTGTGGTAGAAGTGCTGTCATATCCATCCCTTTCAGGCCTGGGTGTTAGAAGCAAAGGATGCTCCTTTCCAGACATATACCCCTCTGGGGTGAGAAAAGTGAAAAGTGAGTTTTATTTTGAAGTATCAGATCATTTGCATTGAGGCCTAGTACACTGTGTTATTTACATCTTCTACATTCCGTGTGGCAGAAAGTTTCTGACAAGGGTGTGGTCTGCCTTTTGAATGAGACCTGGTTTGGAGCCATTTCATTGTACAGCAGTGAAGTAGGACAAAATGATACCGAGCTCACCCAAGATTCCTGTGAATGTAAACTGGCTGGTGTCTGCAAACTGACCTCCCAGCCTCCCTCCCCTGTACAGAGAAGGTTTCCAAGTCTCCAAGAAGTCAGACTGCCAAGCTATTACAGAATGGGTTTACTACACATATACTTCTGCCAACAGCAAGTACTTCTCCATTCAGGTAAACATTAGCGATTGTGACTTACTGCCTAGTTTATGACCATGCAAAATTAACTACTTCTGTGCTTGCACTTTCAAAGGGAAACATGCAGTGACACCAGGGAATATCAGCCTCTAAAACAGACAGACACCACAAATATGTTCACTGAACTATTAGTATGAATTCACTCCTTCCAACAGCAGCAGCAGGTTTTTTTTGTTTGTTTGTTTTGTTTTTTTAAACAGGGAATCTGTAATTTATTCCCTCTCTGCTTTCCAGACATATTGACAAGGTACAAACTGGCCTCTTGAATTATTTACAAAAATATTACTACTATTTACTATTGGTATCTACAGTGGCAGCATAACTGGTTTCAACTTTGATAGCTTTTCAAATGCCTCTCAAAACAAACATTTGACAAACAAAATGGCTACTGTTTGCTTTTTTAAATGACTGTTTTGTAAAGAAAAACTGCCACCAGATTAACATCATTTAAACAAATAAACTGTTGGTGTGTTTGAATTGTTCTTATTTAGTAGTTCAAAAAGGAACAAACAGGGTTTTGTTTTCCTAAAAGAAATACAGTAACTGATGGTAACTCCATGTCCCTTTAAGTAATTGCAATTAGTCCTTTGTCTCTGAAATACAATCATTCCTTTCATGGCTGAAATCCCAGCCATACAGGGTAATGCCCAATGATCAGCAACAGCAGTTTTAGGCTAGGTTAGTACCTTTTTAACACCTCCAGCTATGCCTTGTGACCAAACAAAATAAACCTGACAGTCATTGCAGAATCTATTATTAAAGTACTAATGAGAATACTACAAAAGAAAAATCTTTTCTTTCCTGAAAAATCAGGAACTATATGCTGGCATCATCATAAGTCAACTTGGTAGGCAAGTTTACCAGAGAAATCTTAGTTTTAACACTGAAGGCAAAACAAAAGTAAAGAGTTACCTTGTCTGGTTTTGTAATGGGAACACTTTCCTTCTCCCTAGCATATGTATAATGCATGACATTCCCAGAGGACTGCCTGCTTGCTTGCTTTGAGATGACAATTTACAAGTGACATTGGTTGTTTAGCTGTGTAAGAGCATGCATTAGTCTTATATTAACAGACATCTTCCCATTTAGTTATTATAGTACACAAAAATTAACATTTTCTTTTTCATGTTTCTTAAATATATACTGGATTGCCATTAAAAGAGTGCAGCTTTCTCCCTCCACCAGTGCTCTGTGTAGACACTAAACAGAACTCTGCACATTTTTAACCCAACTCTTTGCACACCTATAGAGAGTTCCACTTACTTGCAAATGATGCATTTACACTGGCCTGTAGCTTCAGCAGTTGTGGCTATACACACAATGAAATGTATTGCTCCTATTGCAAGATTTAAGCATAGAGTTAAAAGGCTGTAAATTGAAAATAATTTTGTAACAAAGGCTACTGTCTTCTTTAGGTCTTTACAGTGCTCAGTGCAATGCCCCAGCTATAACTTGGATTTTGTAATAGTATTCAACAGCCATCCACACTTAACAGGTACAGGTAATCAACTTTAATATTTTGTTTAAGCAAAGCCATGAAATATTGCTGGAGAAACACTGTTCTATGGTGCCTTACATTGCATAAGTAATTGCTGTAATGTAACATAGTGCTTAGGCTGGAAACATGAAGTGAAAGTTCTGAAAGCACTAACAAGTACACCTTTTGCTGTGTAGCTTCCAGCATATAGGGCAGAAAGAACAAAAACTTGATTAAGTTTTTCACAGAACAGTTGAAGAAAATTTCTCTTCCTACTTGGCTATAAAGCTGACTTTTACCCAGGACCTATACACTGCGTAGAAGAAAGCTGATTTCCACTTACAAGTCTGAGATGTGGCTGTAACCCCCAACTGTTGGTATAAGATGATGAAAAAAAGACTATCCACAGCCTCAGTTGTTGACTAGAGAAATGACACTTGGGTAATATAAACGACTTGTAGTACATCCTTATGTCCTTGCTAAACTACAGGGCTGATGGCAAGCTAGTCATCTGTCTTGGACTGTTTTGAGCAAATTCCTGAAGCCTATTTTACCACTTCAGAAATAGCTAACTTTACAATCAGCAACAGTTATTGCCTTCTTGGCAAGGTTGAAATGAATAGGAGAATAATTCCTATCCAAGGTCCCTGCAAAATATGGGCAAGACGTTAATTCACTGCCACTCTAGCCTAAAGTAGCAGTTGTCAATTGGAAACACAGTCTGCATCATCATTTTCTCTCTAATTTAATCAAGGTCATATTAGATCACTACATCAAATCAAGCAGAGTCTATTTGATTAAAAAAAAAAATCTGAGCTAAACCAGTTTCCTTCTGGAAATTAACCCTTTATCACAAACATTATCCATCAGTGCAGACTATCTTATTTCCACTGAAAAGGACTACTGCTATAGAACACACACCATGCTTTTAAAAATAAATCCTCTCCCACCAAATAAAACAAGATTTCATTGTCTTATCTCTTGCCTAAATTTGTGGATTTTGATCAGATTCAAAAATTTAATTCTCGCTTTTATTTTTGTTTCCTTCAAAACTACTTCTACCTTTCTCTTCATCTTTACCTACCATTAGCCCCATAATACCAGTCGACCTCATGACAGCTTTTCTAGACAAACGTCTTGCATACACAATGTCAAGCACTTCTCTAATAATCTAGTTTTACATGTTTGTGTTTGGTTTTTTTTCCATATACTATATTTAAGTCTCACACAGGAAAAAAACAACTTTCATGGAATACTGAAATATATGCCTAATAAAAATGTACTGTATTATGCTGAGTGCTATTTATCTCATGCAGGATTAGATCCTAAGAAAAAAAAGAATCACAGTGCTTGTGGAGCTGTCCACTTCTTACACAAAGGAGCAAAGTAAAAAGTTTTGTGTTTTCTTGCTGGTGTTTTTTTGTTTAGTTTTGGTCATTTGTTTTGTTGGGGTTTTGTTTGTTTTTAAGATTATGTCCAGTACAGCTCTTTCCCCAAATTTGTACCGATTACCATTTTTTTTTCATTGCAGAACCTACATGTCCCAAGATTTAACTCTAACTGTGTAATAATCCATTGCTATGGCAACTTTTGGCTAAGCTGCATTCCACCTTCTTGCAGAATGCCTGCAGTTAGGTGGACTACAGCCACAACAGCCAGCTAGGAAAGTATGATCTCCACTTGCCTGGGACTCATGGAGGGAGGGGCACAGATATAGTCCTTTTAGCCCACACAGCAAATTCCTGCTTCAAACATTCTGAAAACTTGAAGGATCCCTCCCACGTGCCTCATAACACCTACATCAATAGCTTCTATAGCCAAAACATTTTTTTTTAAGCTTGTCATATACTGACAATGAGATCATATATATATGCACACTTGTAATTTCACACTTACTGCAGAGAGAACATTTACAATTGTCCCTGGATATATTTGCTATAAGCCTGGAAGGAACAATATCTCATAGGATTTACAAGGCCTTTTTATTTTTCATTCTTTTTCTCAATCACAGAAGAAATTTATCATCATCACATAAATAAAGCTATTGTAAATACCAAAGTCAGTGGAGCTATGACAATTAAGATTGACTAAGGAGCTCCCCCACACACACACACAGCCAGACCTGCAGTTGAACCATGTTGTAACAGACTGGCTGGCCCATCTGTTTGTTACACTTGTTTGTTATTCTCCCATCATATACTTAAACTGTCAGCTCTGGTTTTGGGTTATATGCTTTGCAAGTACATACCAGCCATTTACAGATTATGAGCTCCCCCCACCCCCATTAAAGCCATGGTAACACAGTTTGCCTTGGATCTGATTTTGCGCTGCTTGAGTAACATGACATTGAGCAAGTACTACTTACTACAGCTGTAGGTTGTGCTCTTGTGAAGGACAAGCCTTAGTATCAGCAGGATGAATGCAAAAGGATGCATAGTCTGGCCAAGGGAGACATAGCTGGCTTTGCTTCTTCCAGTAACACTTTTTTTTTTCCTTTTAAGTCTGTACCTCCATCTCATACTACTTCCACAGAACAAAATGAAGAGGGGACTAGTAGACTGCAAATATTTATGACTAAGTGTAATCTCAAAGTATTTTAGAATATAAAAAATACACATGATAACAACTGCTGTAAGTTCTTTATAGATCTGTAAATTTTAATAAGCTGTACTGTAGGGGTTTGTTTTGTTTGTTTTTTTTCCTTTAAGGTTAAAATAAAGCACTCCTCAACAAAACCAAAAATGCACAGAATCCCTTTGGCCAAAACATGTTTTGTTGGAGGAAAACATGGTTTACCTTTTGAAATGTCTACTATTTAATTTATTTTTTAATATACAGTTTAGGACTCTAAATGTGGATTGTGATTTTTAATTTCAAAATCGGTTATGTTATTTTTGACATCTACCAACTATAAGATGCTATATTTTACCACCAAGATACTGTAATGAAGTATTAGTTCAAGATTTGAAAATCTGTATATAAATGTGAATTTACAATTCCTTTCTGGCCATGGCTGAAGGAGGGGGCGGGGGGGGGGGGGGGTTTGGTTGGTTGGTTTTGTTTTTGTTTTTTTTTTTTCTCAGAGCATATCTAATATTGCAGAAAGTCTGTCTAGGTGTTTGATGATAATTAGTTAGAAAATTAACCTTCTTGAAATGTTATTCATCAAAATACCATGGAGTCTTGGGACGATTGCAAACCCCTGTTGGAAAGTTTCTCAGCAGCAGGCTACTTGATTGCATCAAGTTTAAATTACATAAAGTATTGATTAAAGAATTCCTCAATTAGCTATTGCCAAATTAAAAGGTAAACCACACCATTCATGTACATGTTCTTTTAAGGGAACATTTAGGGCTAGATACTTGACTGCATTAGGGCTCAGTTGTACTGCTCCACAGCAGTCCAGAGAGGCTGCCAAGATAATGGTTGCTATTCTACCCTGACCCTGCAAGCCTCAAAATATGGGTGGGATTTCCCCATGGCTCAGATTTTCTACTGATTTAGTGCCCATCAGCTATGCCTTGCCTCATTTGTAGCAGCAGAAAAGGAGACAAAGTATAGCATTTATACACAAGCTCAGCATTAGGGAAACGATGATTAAAGCTTCTTCTGCAACTTCTTTCAGGACTACAGCATGCACTTTGCATTTTCCAATTTAAACATACCTTGTTTAGAAGGTATTTAATTTCTCTATATCAAGAAATTCTATTTCTGCCAACATCATTATTTGGTGTTCTGCTTACTGAAGGTTATTATCTATGATATCTGTGGTTTTCAAAACACAGGGCATGTTCATAAATCAAGGCGTTCATCGACAGAAATTTGAGGGGTTAATTTTGCTCAGTCATCTGTAATTAGCTGCAGCAAAGCTCTGTATCTTCCAGTGAAGAAGCCTTTAGCCATCCCAAGCAAGGGGGGAAATAGATTTTCCTTAGCTGAGAAAGCTGTTGCACATGGCATGAGTCCACCGAGATGACTTGAGCCATCTTTCTGGATGATTTTCGATAGCCCTTGACGACAAAAGCAGTCAGGTCCCACCAGCTTCAAGGAGTGCTTAGAAGGACATGCTGTATGAAAGGGGATCAGAACTAAATCAAGAGCAACCATTGCTATATCATGAATGGTTCCTTTTAAGTAACCACTGAAATAGTCAGTTAAAAGGAAGAGTACATCTCTAGCCTCAAGAGCAACCACGGTAAATGGAGTTTTTAAACCCAAAATACAGTTTTAGCCAACAATGTCAAAACAAGCAACAGCAACACATGCTCCTTACACCACTTTCTCAGAAAGCCTATGTGCCCAGGGCTGTTGCCAGCAAGCCCAAGCTGCTGACAGAAGTCTACTCATGGGACAAATGAAACTGTACACACAGCAGAAGCTAAACTCTTACCAGGTAGTCTCTCAAAAGAGACCTTTAAACTTTCTGTAGACAAAGTCATAAACAGACTCTAGACCCATTTATGTTACTGATAACTTCACTGAGGACAGAATCAATTTAATTTGTTTCCTTGTTTTGATTATACAGAACAGCACATGTTCTAAAACATCTTCTAAATCAACAGGTATCTGAAGTTCATCATATCTAGACTTCAAGGATTTGCATTTCTTCCATAAAAGGTGACAGTGATACCAAATAAAAAGAGTGAAGAAAAGTACTCAAAATATGAGCCTATTTGGGCCAAGTTTTAATAGTGTAACACCTTCATTCCTACTTGACTAATTGAGCATCTGAAGTTTCTACAATACAGATACAACTTCTGTTATCAGTATACTTTCCACAGTGTGGTTTGTGGGGGGTTTTCTCTGCCTTTTATGGTTTTATAAATGGTCTGTAACTCATGTTCAGAACACCGATATCCTAAATCAAGCTATTTAGTCACAGGACTTATCAGCAACATTAAGCCATTACATCTACTTGTGCTCTTCCCACCAGACAGAGCCATAGGATGTTTTACAAAGAAAGAAGTGCAGGAGGATGTATAAATAACCCGAGTGTGCCTTATGTTTTTCTTCTCAGCTCTTTTCTAACTCCTTGCTACAGGCTGTCATGCCTGTCCTTCCTTTTTTCATTCTGTTTTTACTATCTCTGAAAGTTAGTCAGACCTTTTTTTCAAGTGCCACAAGCACACCCCTGGGGCTGCACATGCTGCTTTGGTCTAAGCTTCTTCCTTTAATACACTTTTTCCCTTGTTTTGTTTTCCTCTCCTCTTGTTCTTCTACCGCCTGTTCCTCATCCACTCTTCTCACTTGCCCTTTTTACCATGTGGAGCTTTTGCTTTTAACTCTGTCACAGTATCAGAAGCCTTTTTTTCTTATTCCTCTGTGATAAACAGTTTACATTTGAGTATAAACTCCATCTAGTTTTGTTATTTTTCAAGCATGCTGTGGCTGCATTTTTAGCATTTATTTTAGTAAATAAGAGGTCTGCATGACACAAAACAGACTTCTAAACTAAAGTAAATCTTAAGATGTTAAGGAGAACAGTCACCTTCTGTCTGATTGATCCCAAGTCTTAGGGGATGGTCTACATCTGTTGGAATTATCCTCCTACTTGGAAGAAAGCCAGAGCACTGGAAGAGGAAAAAAAAACAAAAAAAGGAGAGGAAAAAAAAAACAACTCATGACCAAACATCTTTCTGATAAAGATGCTTTGGATGTAATGAAATTAATCAAACAGCAATGTCGGATGTATAGTGGTCCTTTCCACCCAATTTATCTTAGATGGCTTCACAGTAATTATGGAAAAAAGAAAATACACTAGTAGGGGGAAATACTTTTTTTCTTTCCCCACCTCTATAGACGAGCATTAAGAATTATTTCTTCTATATCAAGTTACTCTATGTTGCATTTCACCTCACATTAGCTTGAGTGCTGCAACAGGGTGTGAAGTTAACATAGTGTAACACATGAACTTTTGCTCCATATAACATATGATGAACTTCTTTTACCCCATAGGGAACTACAATAACGTATGCTAAATGGTTGTTAAAAACATATGAATTCCAAGCATGTGTAGGACTTCGTTCCTTGTGATCAGGATGGCTTAGCGTGTTTCTTATTATTACATGTTCAGAGTGAACTAGTCCTTTCTTTAGTAAAATAAGGATAGAGAAGAAAGGTAAAGCAATCAGGATGTAAAGTTAAGTGGCCAGGAGTTCAGCAGTTGAGTCAGCCTGTCTCTAGCAAAATCAGGGCAAATCAATACTAATTAAGACTTTGACCCAATATTGGCAGGCAGAACCAGAAAATAAAGCCAAAAGGCAGACTCAAAGGAACTTTCAGATACAAATAATAATCTTCATAAATTAAGAAGGAGAATAACTGTAACACATAGGCATAGGCTTACAGGGATACTGTTTGGTACAGAACAGAGCAGGTAACTTCTTTCTAGTTCCTCAAAAAATAAAACATCATAAATACTAGCGAAGTGAGGGGAGATACATTTTTCTCTATGATCTCTATGTTACATGCACTGTAGAAAAATCATTACTACATGCTAATCAAAGGTATCAGTGAAGTTGAAAAAGTGAAATCCCAGACTCTTTAAATCAGTTGCAAAACTCACCTCTGTAATTAAGTTCTCTAAATCAGTAAGATTTCAGCAGAAACCAAAGAAGTGATCAAGAAGTTCCTAACAGTATAGATCTGTTATTCCTTCCAGTGACATTTCACATTAGAAAAAGCCTTTGATTCAGCAAGGACCAGTTCCTGCTCACCTTGAGCTCTATAACCTTTTCGCTCCTGCTTGGCACTAATCAATTTCATTGAGAGCAGGTGATCTTAAATTAAGCAAATTTAGCTCCAATTCATGACCATATATGGAAATGCCTATCAGAAGCAGCAACTGTTTCAGAATGTAGATTTAATCTAACCTCACCCTCTCCTGAGGTAGAGTAGATGATACAACAGAAAAGGAGCTTCAGCTTTTTTTCATAATTTGGGAATTATACAGGAGGATAAGATAGGTCCTGACGCTCTATGCTTTCCCCTTACATTCTGACCTTTGATCTAAGGGGCCATGGTTCAGAGGCTTGCAGGCAATACAGAGTGTCCATGCAATAAGCATGCAATGCAGCAGCTGTATATTACTGACTCATCACCTTTAAAACACCTGTAGGCAGCTTTAGGATAGATACAGGTAGCTTTGGGACTTTCTACCACTGTGAGCTGGGTGAACGCTGTACAGCTGTTCTTTATGTGTTATTCCCAAACTCTGCCCCCAGAACCCAGTGGAATATTGTAGATCAGAGTATCCCTCTATGGTTGTAAAAAGAGGTAGCACCCTTTGACTCTTCTTATGATCTTCATACTCATCATTCATTGAATTAGATGACGTGAAGGGGCCCATCATAATTTACTTCCCCTTCTATGTCTGTGTTCCAGCTCTATAAACAACATCTATGAGTCCCTGTTTGCCACCTTTGTAATATAATAAGATGTGTGGGAAACATTTTTAAGAATGGCAAGGAGACTATTTTATTTCATGCAATATAGATCAATTATTTTACCAACTGCTTCTTGTAATCTCATAGATTTGGCCTTAGTTCCATTTGTATAACCTGTACACCATGATACCAGAAACACCCACTTTTTTTACTCTTCTTACTCTTATTGTGTAATAAAAATATGTGATCACTCAAAATTCCATATGTAGACTGGGCAGATAGCCCTTATAAATGTAATTCTTGGGCAGGAGTATCATTTTTAAATACTGCATAACATGGTATTTCATACATAATTGTCTTCAAGTCCATGGAATTTCAGAACCACTCTTCCTCGCCTTCCAGCCACCTGTCCTCCAAATTATTGCCATGTGGCAGGCAATTGAGAAAGTCTCAGTAGATAATTAGGAATGACCCATTATGCCAGCACTTTTCCAATATTTTATTTTTTCATTTAAAGAATATTACAGATATATTATCAAGGAATGACACTGTTCATCTGGTATCTTTGGCATAAACAGACAATGTGAATTAAGACTTTCTAATAAATGTTATAAAATGGATTTCTTGAGCAGAATAATGTGTTATCTATGGGTAATTTCCCATGAAAGTGGAGACTACAATTCTGATTAGACATGGATATTATCTTTTCCAGTATGTTTCTGTCAATGCACTGATTCAGCAACCATTTAGACCCCAAGGTCAGGGCTGTTCATAAGTCCCATTGATTTTGAAGTTGAATGTCTGCCCAAGACTAAACACAGAGAGGAATGCTTTTCTAAATCAATTTATTTAAGTCTGTATGTAAGTGCTCTGTTGAACTAGGGCCTAAAGTCAGCAACAAATCAGGAAAGATAGCAAGTTTGGGCCAAATATGTATATTAGTAGCCAAAATGCATATAATTAGACAAGGAACATCACTGTTACTTGGATATGAACCAAGGTCCCCAAATGTATAAGCTAACCATATCTTTAACTTTGATTTCATTTGGAGCTCTTAGCTCCAAAATTACATCTAAATGGTGAGACAGGTTACATGTGCCTGTACACACTGGGGTGGCCCGTGGTTGCCTTCTGCCCTGCATCTGAGTCTGCTTCCCAGAGAAGTCACAATATTAGCAGGAGATACAGTGCCTGCCTGAGTTTTACCTTGCCAAGATGGTACAGAAGATATACCTAAACTCCAGAGCTGAGAAAGGCTTTGCACCCCACAATCTCAGGGTTGAAATCTTTTGTTCTGTGCAGTGTCTTCAAACAGAAGTTTATTCTGAGTTTCTGTACAAAGCAAGTAGAAAGTCATCTTAAGAAACACAGGAGATTATGAATTTGACAGAGCACAGTGTAGATCAAAATTATTTTAATCATTACCCCCCATTTTAATTACTACTCGACACATTATCTCTATTGTCCTTCTACAAGTCTCTCTTTTGAATGAAATATTAAAGGCGAGTCACAGCTGAATATATATGCAGTCTAGAAGGAAAATGGCTTTGAACTATTTGAAATGATTTATTGTCCACATTTCTTTATGAATATTTATTTGTCATAGTGAAAGCAATTCAATAAAGAGAAAACAGGAGGACCAGTTAACTGAATATTTGCATACTCTAACAGTTAAAAAAAGGGACAGAAAAATAATATGGTGCGTTAGAATGGTGTTAATGCTGTGGTTCTTTTATTTCCTGCAGTTAATGCCAAATAGTGCATGTGTGAGAGCAAAAAGCTAAGGCCAAGACTCTTAGGAATTCAGATCCTGAAGAGGAGAGATATAAATATCCTACAAATAAGTGTCCCTGACCTTTATATACTCCTATTCAGAAGGAAGTAAACATGTTTGTAGGGGTATTTTCAAGGCCAGGGTGGAATTTATAATTTTTTTTCCATACTACTTCAATTAGCTGGCTATGAAAGCTTGCTTTTTGCAACAAGCACACATAATCTAAGTCCTCATCTTGTCAGGACCAGAGATCACTCATTCCCTGATACTCCTCAGAGAAGCAGTAGGTATGCATGGCTATGAAAAGAGATGTGAGCACGCAGTATTTTGTCATGTAAAACCTGTAGTATTTAAGCATGGCTACATGTACTAAAACCAAGATCACACACACAGCAGAGATGCTGCTTTCCTTTACCCCTCAGTGGAAGAACAGAGCTTTTCATGGTATGTGCCCTCATTTCACCCTGTTTAAATTAATTTAATCAACCAAAAAGCACTATGTGTTAGACTTAGAATGAACTTTGTTCCTCAGAGCTTCTTAGTGATATTCTGATACCCAGTCACAGATGGGGCCTTGACAGATTTTGTACTGATTTTCATGATTCCTTTTTTTCTTTTTTCTTTTTTTTTTTAAGCAAGATTGTCACTGCTTGAGAATTCAGATGCACATGGAGATGTTCACAGGCACTGTTTCATAAGGAAGCTCAGCTGGTTGTTTTTTAGAGCTCATAAACTGAATTGTATATCACATACAGTATTTGGAAAAGGATAAACTTGATAGATAGTAGTTCTAGAGAAGGATGGTTACAGTAGTAAAACACAGACTTTGGACAAATACATAAATTCTTTACGCATCAATTTCCATTTCTTTGGAAGAATGATAATTTATTTATAGTAATAATAATTATTATTATCTACCTGAAAGCTAGCTGTGAGGCTAATTCATTAATATTTTCAAATTACTTCATGATCCTCAACTAGAATTTGCCCCAAAAGTACTAAATATTATCATTTGCTCTGTATGCCTATTTCATTTTGCTCTGGAGAAAACCACATTAATGTAATACTCTCTTTACATTTGTCTACATACCACATTCTAAAATTCTAGCTGTTGAGCTCTTCTAGAAGTTAATAATAGGCATATTTTACATTATTGTATTTTTTGCTTATTTCTCCTTCTTTTGTCATAGCATTTTACCTCCACCTAGATATCATGATACCTGATCTAGAGGTCTGTTGCTCTTTGTACAAATACCTAAGTTGAGACCTACGCTGGCTATTTATTTCCTTGCCTGAATCTGGAGTTGACAATGTAACCACACATTGGCTCTCTGAGGTCAGAGCTCTCTTGACATACTGTTCTAAATGTATTGTGAGTAATCAGGGACTTTAAGTTACACATAGTTAGAAGCTACCATGTTACATGCCTGATTATATTTGTAGGTATCTCTAAAGTTTTTTCTTCTGGCAGTTTACCAGGTCCTCCATTTATTGGTGAAGGAGTATCAGTTATTCACAATTGAAGATACCCAGATCCATTTCCTCTGGTTGTTATCTGTTGGATAGCTAGACTCTAATGGCTAAAATCTACATCTACCAACATAAAAGCCACAGGATATGACACCGGTATCTTGTGGTTCCAATCAGCCTCCTGGTATTATAGCAGTCCTTTTTATTTAACTGTATTTCTACCGAGCTCAGCCTGCTCCACTCACGCTAGCTGTTTTACATAGCATCTGCATTGTTTATTGTGATAATTGAAAACTCAGCACAGCCCCGAGGCAGCGGCACAACAGGACAGGAGTGGGCTGGGGCATAACTCAGAAGAATAAGACAGGCAGGCAGCAGCGAGCAGGGTGAAGCCGGTCCCAGCAGCGTCTCCACCAGCGGTCGAGCCAGCTCAGGGGTCTGGCAGCCGGGTGTCCCAGGGCACACGGGCAGCTCCTGGAGCAGCAAACGCCCAGTGCAGCAGCCGGGGGAAGCGGGACTCTGGATGTCGCTCCGTCTGCCATCGCGAGGCCAGCAGACTGTAGGCAGGGTCCAAGACTCACCTGGAAAATCACATGGACAGATCAAAACCAGATTCGCGGCCATGCACTTCACCAACAGCTCCCATCCTGTGCACATGCCCAGCCCTTTTCAGAGTGGTTCTTGTTCCTAAAACATCATCTAAGTCAACATTAGCAGAGAATGGGCCAGATATTTTTTTCTAGTGTTTTAAGTAAACAAATTAAACAACCAGAGTAAGGCACAGTATTTCTTCCTATTAGCTTATGTAGAAAGAACAAAATGCCTGTGGTGTAAAAAGGAAACAAGAAGAAATAATGAGAAAACAAGTTGTGGCATGAAGAAGAGAAATATTTCTTGCCTGTCCTCCTGGCTCTATTTATGAAGATTTCATCCAACAACCTCAGCCAAAACTAGTTAGCAGGTGATTTGTGTGTCTGGTTGGTGGAAGCTCCAGTTATCTCAGGGTGCTGCCTCACAGGCAGGAGGGTTTTCCAAGAAGCAGATGGGTAGGTCTCTGCAGTGGGAGTCATGAGCTTTTCGCATGAGCAGCACACCTGAGCAGATGGGATGGTTGGAAGGAGTTAGATGTGGCCCTACCTTATAGCAGCACCCCAGAAGTTGCCGGTATTAGATTGTCCCCACAGACTGAAGACCTACAGCTTTCCATGGGTCAGTTGGCATGGTGAGGCAGGAAGATGGGCTAGTCCAGGAGACTTAGGCTGTATGGCTGTAACATCAAGATAGGTTGAAACGCTCCACCAGTTAGGGCTCTCCCTTAAAGGTATGTTTTTATAAACAGACACCTAAAACCACCCAGGGAAGCAGGTCAGACCAGTTCCTGCCCTCCCTGTAGCTCTGGCCTTTGCCTTGGCTCTGCTCTCCACTCTCTGCCCAAATTCTCCAGTCACCGCATCTCCGCTCCCCTGGCACCCTGCCCACAGCCAGCAAAAGCCACCACCGAGACCCCCGTGAGACACCCCACACCGCACCACGGGGCTTCATCCTGCCCCGGGCTCTGTCTCCCCACCGCAGCAGAGCCCCATCCCACCCCTAATCCTCAAGATCAGCTCCCCAGACATCAGCACCTTTGAGGCCTCATTAGGGGAAGGTTAAGCAGTACAGGTCCAGTGGGTAGGAGTGGGAATCTGGGCTTCTGTTCATGTTTTTATTTCCTAATTTTCTGCTGGAAGTGCACTCTTTTAGGGCTCTGTTTAGCTGTCTGCATTATGGGTGTGATCATGTAGATTTCCTGCTCGTGGCAGAGTGTTGATTAATTATTATTTCTAAAGTTCCTTTAAATTCTCTTACTTTTTTCTCACTCTTCTCTTACCTTTTTCTTCTTCTGTTTATTATAAGGAGAGCCATTACTAGTGAACTGACTATAGGAAACTATAATTTACATCATCGGTTCAGTAGAAGAACATCTTAAATCATCTAAGATAAATACTTTTAATTAAGCAAAGGTCCTACTCAATTCACTGTGGACAATTCCATCATAATGGATATTACTTCTGCATGCTAACTCTTAATCTTGACCAATACTGAATGCACAATGCAAAACCATTATAAAAATATAGGCTTACTGTAATATTGCCATTTTAAAGCTGCCAGCTTTTATATTCATTAATACGATGACAACAGACCCCTGGCTAATGAATTTTACTACAAATCAAAATTTTTATCAGATATTTATATGAGATCAAATCCATGCTAGCATATTATTTGCAGTTTTTATTAAAAAGTTAAACTGGGATTATTATAAACTCCCCTCAGATTCCTTAATAAAAAAAGTGAAGTTAAAATCTAATGAGATTTCCTGGAAGCATTTTATAAGGTTGCAACAGCAGTAAAGTCAGCAGGCACCACACAGCAAAAGGAAGTATTTACTGATTGGAAGATGAATGCTTCCTCTCCCAGAGTTTAACGGTTTTACATTATATGGATTTTTAACAGAGAGAGAGAGAAAGCAAGAAAAACTCCAAGGCAATGCTTTCCTCATCTAAGACATCATATTTATTCCTGATCAAAGCCTTCAAATTCTAGTGCAAGATGACTTTTTGCTCTTGTGACCAAAATCTCCCCTCTTCTCCCCAGCACCATCTGTTCAAGCTTGGGTTTGGAAGTCCCTACTGCAAAGGAAGAAAGCCTGGTCCCTATTGCCTCAGTTGTGATGTTGAAACCCATTAATATTCCTCTGGCAGGTACCCTGACCCTAGTGCCCTTGAACATGCTCGAAAACATAGGGTATTCCTGAGCCTTTGTCCCTGGGAGGATTAACAGGGCTGCCCTGGAGCCAGCCTGAAGGTATTTTAATAGGTAATACGGGTGGGCTGCACAGCTGACTTCAAGCTTTGCCTCAGGCTGCCCCTGCTCAGCAACAGAGATGCAGCCATTGAAATTAGGGGGCAAAGCGTGGCTCCATGTACAAGTTAGAGTCTGAATCCTCAGAATTTGGGGGAGGATATCTCCAAATATCTCCTTCCCCCAGCAGAGCAGGCATCCCAATGGAGGGAACCAGGGCTGGAGACCTGCTCTGGTTCTGCCACAGACTTCTCTGACCTTCAGTTAGTCACTTAAGCTGTCTCTCCCTCTCTCTCTATTTTTCTTTCCTCTGTTTTTTTCACATGGCTCTTACGCTTATAAATTGTCTGAAGAAGAGACCGTGGCTTTCTGTGTGGTTTTGCTCTGCTTAGCACAAGTAGGTCCCAGTCTCAGCTGGATCCTGTGGCTATATCATGGTAAAAGTAAATAAATAGATAGTAGTAGTAACAATGGGTTGGGGTTTTTTTGTATGAACAATAGTATCCTAATGGAGGAGAAGCCTTTCCTCTGAGATGTTTTTTATCTGCAAGTGAAGGTCTCTCTTTCCTTGCTCAGCTGGAGGAGATACTGCCTTTGTAAATCAGACAAAACTTACCATGCAAAAATGGAATACATCTTTGATTATATTGAATACTATCGGGTCTGTAATTTACCCTTCCCGCTGCAAAGGACGCAACATGATTAAGCTAAGAAATAATAGACTGAACATTATGTTTCAGGATGGAAAAAGATATTTCCTATCTAAATAGGAAACAATCATCAAAAAACAGTGGAAATATACAAGAAAATGTTTCAATGTACAATAAACAAGCCACCCTGCTGTTGCCTTATACTTTATTGTTGCTCTCCTTGCTCAGGTTGCTGCGGATAGTTCTGTAGCCTACAATATTCTTTATTTTTTAAAACCTACAAACTCATGATTTTCTAATGATGTGAGTATCTTTCCTCCATAAGTGCATATGTTCTGTTGCCTGCTCGGTCTGCCAACTATTCTGTGTGAGTCCAGATTCTCCCAGTGACATTTCTCAAATTGTAGATCTGTGCAATGTATTTTCCTGGAGCTGTTAAAAACACTGCTACTTTACTTAATAACAGTGTTCAGCAGTACCCGCTATCACTTGTTATTGGGTATATGCCAGGTGCTCCGCACAGGGGGAGAGGGATCATTATCCCCGTTTTACAGACCAGGACACCAAGGTGTTGCATTCAGCAGCAATTTCCCCAAACCATGCTGCAGAACATGCAAACAGGAGAAGGACCAACATCCCTTCAGCTCACATTTTATTCTTTAGCTTTTGTTTCTTTTTTTTTTTTCCTTTGATATTACCACCTGCAGCACTGTGCCCTCCCAACAGCATTACAGAGGATCCCAGCAGAGCCATGTGCTTTTGCAATAACAAATTCAGATACTGCAGCAAACAATGCAAGCAATTTTCCTAATTTTGGAGCACGACTTTGCCATGTATGATGTTTAGTAACTTCTATCATGACTCTGATGGTTTCTGGGTCTGATGCCAATAACATGATATGTTCCGATCCAAATTAGCATATGATGAAATTTTGTGCTAATATCCAGATGATAAGGTCTGTTTGTTATTTCCATATACATGTATCTTTGACAGAAAGAGCAATTCTATAAAAAGCCCAGGATGAAAAGCCCATCGACTGAATTGGTACCACATTACCATGGCAACAATATAATGCTAATGAAATTGTGACTGTTGAACCTTGTTTACGGAACTCTACAAAATGGGCTTCATAAAAGGAGAAATCTTGTTGATTAGTAAATGTTTCAAAGCATGATAAAAACCTTATAACCACATGTACTGTGACTTATTAACCATGTTATCATCCTCATTTAAGATAATACATTGCTGTTTGTAAGAGCAACAGCACCTTCAAAGAAATATATAGGAAAAATTGCGCTTCGCCGGGTGTCAACATGCACCACAGAAAGACTTGCTTGCCTCCAATTCACCAGTTACTGCTTGTTTAATCTCTCTCAGGAGCTCTGAAATACACTGCTACTGTAGCTGCAGTAAACACCTTTTCTGTAAGACAAAGGTGGTTTAGTTTATATCAAAATATTCCACAAAAATATATACTTTTAGATTAAATCCTACACAGAGAAGGTGTGGTAGAAGGTACGTGCTCTTGGCTTCCCCCCCTCTTTCTTCCCACAACCCCACCTTGGCAGTTTACTACCACGTAGGTGCCTGGTGCAGAGGTAGGGAGTCACCCTCCCAGAGGGGTGGCTCTCATTCCTCAGCACAGCAGTCCTTGCTGAAGGCAAGGATATTATGTCCTGCTTTTAAACAAAAAACCACTGAGCATTCAAATTTCCCAGCCAGTCATGTCCCTGGACAGCCAACAGGCTTCCGGGGAGTTGCCTCACCTCTAAGCGTTTGGGGCTCCAATGTCGGGTTTGGTACAGCAGGATCTCATTTTTCACTAATAGATAATTTTCCTCATTGTTCTCACCTTGGACATAAAAGTGTAGTTCACTCCATGAAGTCCATCTCCTCCTTTGCCAAGTAAATCAGAATAGAAGAGAAGCTGAACCAGCAATGACCTCGGTAAGGCGAGGGGGCTGGGAATGTGTGCCTACAAGTTTTTTTCTTTAGCAGGCTAATAATACTGTAAAATATTTACCATTGGAGTATTATCTAGATATTTAGCACAGACAATAGCAGAGCACACTGCTCAGTTTAGTGAAGTCCTGATCTACATGGCACAGAAGTCATCATGAATCTGCACCACATTAGATTTAATGGGCTTTAAATCAGAGCTTTAAAGGGCTGTTTTTGAAAGCTCCACGTTTCATCCTATTTGGAAAAGGAAGCACTGTCCAATATTTCGTTATGCCTGTGGTTTGTGGGAAAGCAATGCACTGAATTTCTGAGTTGATAGAAATATAATGTAATGTAATTTCACTTAATATATATTTTGCATTGGCTGACAGTTTTATTAAGCAGAACCAATAATCATCATTATTATTCAGTGTAATAACCATCTCATTAGAAATGGCCTAATTTTCCCTAATTTTAATTTACCTCTCGGACTAAGCTGTTCTAAAATTACTGAAGTGCCTACAGTTCAGTTTTGTAAGAATTAAAAGGAAACGCAAGTCCAGATAGCTACTACTGACTGATTGCTGCTAAAATAGTAATATGCCAGAGCTTTGTGAGAGAAGGAAGTAGAGAAAATTCAGGTTAGGAAATTACTACATTGCTTTTATTTTCTTACTGTCTTTGAAGCAATATTTTCTGCACCCATTTTGCACAATGATAAATTGTATGGGTGCTTGCAAGCCTTGCATGTACTCCCCTTTCATAAAGGACCTGGCTGAGGATCACACCAAGGACTGCTGGTAAGTAGGAGCTGACAAGCAGAAATATTTCTTAGAGAGACAGAGAAGGAGATGAAGACACCGATCAAGTTTCATTATCCTCCAATGAAAATAGGATGTAAGCTGTGACATCCAGGCAGATTACATATATCAGGCAAGCAGATGTGAGCAGAAAAATGTGGATGTTAAATCTCACCTAATAGGCTTACTCTGTGGATTATTCTCAATGACCAAGGCTATGTTAACTGTAGTTAACATACAGGATATAGGAAATGTGCATTCATAAGTGAATCTGGGGATATGCCCAGCTGTGCTGAAGTTAACACTCTTTGATATACCTTGGAGCATCCTAAAAGCACTTTGGGTGTCATAACACTTCTACCGACATCATGAACAGCACTATGGTGTATAGCTTTAGTTCCAAAATTTCAAAGGGCACTCTGTTTTCTCTAAAAATGTGTCTGAAAAATTTTATATTCAAACAGCACTTGTGCATGCAAACTGGTATAGTTGCTTAGCTACTTGATTTGTTTGTGCCAGTTCTGAAAACACATTTAATCAAAGGAATATTGTTGCAACCACAGAGGGAAGTAACCTTACATGAACAAAGAAGCATCTTGCAGGTAATGTTAGGCAAATTGTCTAAAGGTTTTGTTTATCATAGGATGTTCCTCTATATAGTTCCAAGTCATTAAAATTAGCTACTTTTTTGTTAGGTTTTTTTTCTTTTTCCTTTTCTAATATTCACCCCAAATAATACTGAAAAGCCAATCTCTCTCGTGGAAGCATTCTGCTTATGAAATCTCTTCTCTTTGAAATTCTGAGCCTTTTCCAGCTGTAGTATTATTTGCTCAGCTATCAGAACACACAGTACAGCAGCGAGAAGCATTACACTATTATCCCAAGATAATTTGATAGTCTGTAAATGTATTTTCCTGCCTGTGGTTCCAGGCATTACACTCTCACTTGAAGTAATGATTTGCAGTTATCTTATACAACTCAAGTTAGCCCGTATTGGTTTCACTTTGAACATTTACCTGCATGGTACAAACACGGCTTATTTGTAGATTGTACAAGCTAGACTAGATTGGTGATTTTTACAAGCCCAACTAGATCCACAGTTCAATAAGATGCCTACCAGAGACAGCCAGCTTCTGGAGGAGGTGCTGCGGTGACTCACTGGTGGCTGTCTCCTCTCTGCGTCAATGTTATCACACCCATACATCAGCATGAGTCTGCTGGAAATGCTAAGTTTCAAATCTGACATAAAACCACAGCTCTGATCTGATGCGGTCAGTAAATACAGCACAGCACTTTCCAGAAGTATTTACCCTGCTTTTGCCTTTGGACTCTGCGTGGGACGTGAAGACTCACCTTAAATTCCCCCTGCATTTCTGGATTTTACCACGCCATTCCCCCAAATGCTGGAAACCAAATTGTCCAGTGCTCACTGGGTAGTTGTTTCATCTTTGAGGTACCCACATTTCAGGGCAATATCAGTCCTTTGTAGAATCTGTAAAGTTAGTGAGTGTTGGCACAAGGCTCTGGTTTTGGATGGGCTCAGAGCTCACCTCCCTTTCCCTAGCCTGTATTGGGAACAGATTTAGTTGGGGTCACAACAACTTACTCCTGGCTTTTAACTGGCCAGCAATGGATGCAGCACCTCTTGTCGCTGGCAAGAAGAAAGTCTCACTAGAGAGCACCCTGCTTTCCCTGTCCCTGGTGATACTCCCCTGGGAGCCCAGGGTGAATTCAGAGGAGCCATGCACTGATGACATCCATTGACTGCCTGTTCTCTGTGAATGTGAAAATGCTCTGCAACACAAAAGACATAAAATATGATTTACACACTCTGATTCCACTGTCATAAATTCCTGAGTGTCACCCCGGTTCATATTTGATATAGGAAAAAAAATTAATGTCAAGGGAGTGATTTGCAAAAGGACGCAGTCCTGGCTTGGTGCAGTCAGCAGCCAGGGCAGGAGCCCACCTCTGCCATCCTGCTGCACCTGCCCCCAGCTGGAGCAGCTCCCAGCGTGTGGGCCACAGGCCTGGAGATGCCTAAGTGATGCACATGTGACAGCTGCAGTTTAAATAAAACAATGGGGGACAGTATCTAAATAGTCAGGAATTATTGCGTTGCCCATTTCTCCTCCCTTGTCTATTCACAATATCTTGGATTCTGCTGTAACACTTCAGCCAGTTACTTTAAAATATTTTTTTTTAAAAATGTGGATGTTTGAAAAACTACTTCTGTTATGCTGAAAATCTTTAAAGTCCTTTATTTTGAAAGAAAAATTCATACTAAACTTGTCTTTCCAGGACACAGTGAAGTTTAAGAACAGTAGCACTTAAAAAAAAAAAAAAGTTCAAGAATCCCAGTTTTCCATCCTGATGTCAGTTTATGATAACATTTGTGACATTAATATAATGGATTATAACCTGTCTTGGCTTGTCTGACAGCTGTTCATATATTACATGGTACTTATCACCTTGGTCCTTCAATAATAATAATCACTTCAATTTTGTGAGTTGTGTCATCAAAATGTGTACTCATAAGTGTTGATCTCATCTCTGGGAGAGTAGTACCAGCAGCTCCTTTTGAGCTCTATGTCACCTAAAATCTAGAGAGAAATTGAAGCTTGATTGCAGAAAAATACCCTGTGTCTAACTTTATCCCACAGGCTGCATAATGGCAGCCCTTATGATTTTAAATTATTTACTGAGGCCTGTCAAAATGATGTGTCATTCTGTGTGGAAGTTATTGAAGTTCAGAAATGTCATTCTGTACAAATCTGAGAGATCTCAAGGAAATACACAATAGCTCGTGTGTTACAATTACTTACCTTGACCTTCCTATTTTTTTTTTCTCTTTAATGTCAGGGCAGACAGAATAAAATATATTTTCTTCAATATTTCAGATAAAAATTTGCTGTGCACTTTGTACCTGCTTTCCTTGTGTCCATTTTCATTAAACAAAGTTTCAAGATACTCTTTTTAGATTAGCAGTTTCACATGTATCATTTATAAAAGATGAAAGAGGAAGGTGAAAATTTTGAGTGTTTCAAAAAATTGACCATTTAGCAAATACTAACGATGTTTGGTTGGATAAGGGGGTGTTCAGAAGACCTGGATTATATGCTGAGGTCTGCCACAGTCCTGCTCCACAACTCTGTTGCTGCCTTGCTTGCACTGAGCCTCCCGGTCTGCTCATTGGCCACCAAGATAGATGTTCCCTTCCAGCCTCTACGCAAGCAAGCTGTACTGTGGCCGTTGCTCTGACATGTGGAAGATGTTCACACTGCAGGGTTAGGTCTGGTACAACAAGCCAGTGTGGACAGCAACAGCCAGGTTCATCAGCTCTATTCAAATAAGCCTGGGAATTGCATCAAACACCTTGCACCACCAAAGCAGGACCATCTTCCTGCGCGTGGGGATGGCACCTGCCTCTCCCTGCAAATGACTGGTCGTGGATACAGCCACACACCTGCACAGCGGCATGCCCGTCTTCACACTGTGCAAGGTTGCCTTATCCATGCAAGGGAGAACCAGCCTGGCAATAGAGACAGCCTTCAAATAATAAATATTAAAAAGAAACATTACATCTTTAAGCCAGCTGAACAATTCCATATGCCTTAGAGCCACACAGAGAGACACCTCTGCTCAAACTGGGGCTGTACTCCCACCGAGAGGCCTCTCTTTCTCCAGGCGAGCACCAACGCTCTCCAGCCCTCGCTGTTTCCCTGAGGCTAGGCACCAGTTTCTTTCTGGCATGTACATCCCATCTACAAGAATTTCAAGTTCAAGCAAGAACAAGCCTGTAGCACAGCAAGGCAGTGCTGGCACACACTATTGACTGCATTTATATTGACACCTCTGTCTTCTTTCCAGTATTTTATCAAGAACATGACATGCTAACTTTTTTGTTTCTAGTTGTTTGGTTTTTTTTCAAACGTACCGGCAAAGGGACAGGGTAGCTGTATGCAAGCAAGGTGAGGGGTACTCCTGTTGTACTCCTGTTCTGTTGGCTGACACAGCAGCGCAGAGAAATACTCTGGTGCTCAGTTGTCACCTCCTGAAGCTGCCTTCAACATGGTGAATCAAAATGGTTCCTCAGGCTGGCTTTTCAGACTCAGTGCTGACGAGCAGACATTTCCATCCCTGGGCCTGGTGATCAGTTTTATTCAGCTGAGAGACAAGTAGCTGGGTATTTGTCACTGTTTCTGTGAAAAAAGTGGGCATGCTTTCTTGGGCTATCAAATGGGACATATGGGAGCTGGATTCCATCTTTCATTAGATCTTGTAAATTGTGTCCTCCTGAAGCAATTAATTAGCATGATGTTCTTGGCTGCTAATGTTTGCTTTCAGATTTCAGTGGCAACAGACTTGGCAACGTAAATTTTGCGAGGATGGTCTAATGGTTTAGGGTGTTAGCCAAGGCCCCCACACAGCTTTCTTCAAGCCCTCACCTTTTACATAGTTCCCTTATGTGTGCAGATGAGTCCTGTGGTTTCTGTCCACGTCTTAGCTCTCTCTTTGAAAAATAAATACAATAGTACTTTCCTGCTTCACGGGACAGATGCACTACAGGTTACACCACAACAGAGGCCAGGCAACACCATTACAGTCCTCTGCCTCCCTATCTCCACAATGGAGGATCTATTCTGCAAATCTTTTCTTCGATCCTTACACAGTTGAAGGTAAAATCTTTAATTTAGAAATGTGTCAGTTGAACACATTTCTATTTTTTTTACTTTGAGATTGCCCACTGTAGATATCTGCAGGCTGTACACACCTTTATCTGTAGAAAAAGGCATATTTCCCTATTTAAGTAAGCCATTTGATGTAGCCTCATATGTAAGGTATACACCCCTCAGCTGGTGTCTTCCAAGTGTGATCATTTCCAAACTGTATCCTTCCTAAACCAGTGTGATGTATAGCAAAACCACACACCTTTAACCTCTGAATACAATCTGGAGATATAACCTAGACTGTTTGCTTTGCTTTCATTACCTCAATTATATTTATAATGTTATATAATTATAACAATTCATAGTTGAAAAATAGTGTTACTTACAGCTACAAAAATGTCATGCCTCTCTCAAAGGGAAACACAAGCGAAATATTAAATATCTAGCCAGTACAGTTATACAGTGAATAATACATCCGCCATGGGGAAGAACACAAGCTTTACTTTGGCATGCACTAAACACTAACATAGGGCTGAATTTTCAAGGGGACGGAAGAGGAGGAACCTATTTCAGTGCACCAAATGCTATTGCCATTTTATAGATGCATTGGCTAGTACTACTGCAAATAAGTAGTTGTGCATGTAGGAGCTCACTTAAGTGGTCATTACTGTATGTGCTTTGAACTCAAAAAAGGCATACTACAAAGCTATTTGAAATAGATGTGCTCCTACTCTCCATTTAAAGAAAAATTAGTTCATGGTGTTAATTTAGGTTACCTTTCCAGTCACTAATATACAATCACACAATTTTTAAACATGTATGAAAGTGATTAGTCAGAAGAAGAAAATTAAAATACCAATAAACAGTAACTGCAATGTTCCTTCTAGATAGCTCATTCTCATTTAAATGGAATGAGAAAATGCAAAACATGACATCTAGGACTGTATATTTTCACTTGATGTAGCTAGCAGTTAAACACTCTGGGCTTGAACTTTGTTTTCATACATGCCAGACAAACCTCCATTAATTAAAACCAACAAAAATACAAGCAGGACAGATGAATAATTGAAGGTGAATTTATCCTATATAACCAATGTATTCATGCCACGCTTTTTATACTTTGTGCTACTACCCTCATTAGGCCACGATATCTTAATGCAGTGCTTCTTCAGACTCCGTTATTCCTCCCATCAGTTCAGGCACAGTGATCCATTTCCACACACCCACCATTCAACCTCCAGCTCACTGACTTTCAAATCGTGTCTTTTACAGACCACCAGGAAGGATTTTGCAGAACACTAGCTGAAAGACACTTATTGTGCAACTAATAAGGAAGGTTTAAATACCATTAAAATTCTGACTTGTACTTTAAAATGTCATGAAATTCTGAATTAGGGCTCTGCCTTGCATCCGCGGTAGCACAGTCGCACCTAAGGACTGCCAACACTGTAGTAAGATCACAGGCTGCCTGAGGCAGCTGGAACACACAGGCACTTTGGACCACTACAGCTTTTTGCTCAGGCTCCTGATGGCTTTCATGGGAGCCTGGTCACCATTAAGGCCAAAGAGGAAGGCACTGAGTAAGAAGTTTAAGCTTTGAATTACTCTGATGGTTTTACTTCAGCCTCTAATGTATTGCTGCCTTTGAAGCCAGAGCAGCTCCATGGTCAACTATTTAGTTTAGGCCTCGAAATTACACTTGCCCTTAAATTGTTGTCAGATGATGAAGGAAAAAGTAAAATGAGTAAATGTTCACTTTTTAAGCCGTCTGTTTTAAAAATTGGGGAGAAAACATACCTAATATTTCAGACTGTTCCTATGAAACAATTCTGGGAGTTGGTATCATGTTTATATGACAGGACCAAAGATTTTCAGTTGACGTCTGGCTGGCGTGATGGAATATTAAGATCTGCTGTATGGATGGGAGTGTGCGTTTGAAAATTAAGATCCAAAGAAGCTGCATAAGAAAAATCCTTATGATTAAAAATTGAAGAGAATTGATCCACCTTATTGACTGACAATTGTAAACCTTTCATTTTACAGGAGAACCGCTTCCCAATTTGTACACAAAAATATTCAAAACCATTGGCTCTTTTCCTTAAAGGTTTTAAAAGTGTAATTAACTAAATATGTCATAAATATTGTTTAGATCTTGACTATGTGGCTAGACTAAGCAATATCAGCATAAGAAAAAAAGGCCAGATATCACAATGGAATTGCTTACAAAGCCAACAGCCAGCCTGGAGGGAGCTGCCCTCATGACTAAACTCTGTGCATAACGTAAACCTCTTTTTTTGGTGATGGTGGTTTAGTAACTTCCATTGCAGGTGAGTATTACATTTTTAATTGATTCCTAGCAGCACAATCTGTATCATTCACTGATATGGGTCCATTTCACAAGGTTATTGGTTTTTGACATATCTTGTTAGATGTTACAAGACATTTTTTTTTTTTTCCACAGACTGATGTCTATTGATATTACATTAGTTCATCAAGGTTACAAATCATACTGCCTTGCACTACGTTTCATATTTGCTGTATCATGACAAGAGATTTATAATATTCACTCTGGGGCACATAAAATGCCTGCTACCCATCTCTTGGATAAATAATTTAAGAAATTGTTGGGAAATCATACCTAATTAGTAGGATATGCACTCAACAAGTGCCCTTTGATTTAAATTATATTTGTATTTTGATAGGTATTGATTTTATGATTAGGAGAGATGAATAATGCATTTTGCATTTCTCCACTGTTCACAGCAATAATCTGACGGAAATAATGGAGGAACACTCCTCTGATAGAAGCTGCTTCTTTGGGGACCTGCATACTTTTCCCTAGAAAACTCATGGGGCAATTAAAGGTACTCCTAAACTGGAGGGAGTGACCTGATCCCTTTTTCTTCCATTGATTTGCTGCATCATCCTGGACAAATCACTCAGCCTCTCAACGTTTTCCCTTATCCATTTGTAAAATGGAAACAGAATCAGTCCACAAATGGCCACCAGACACAGGGAGAAAAGGAATAGCTATGTGTAAGTGGGCATTATTCAAGTTCTGCCTGGCATTACCATATGCAGCGTGGGGCAAAGAAGGGAGCCAGCACGCAAGTCTTTCTGTGGGTGCAGGTGAGTCTTGCTACACATACTAGGACCCATGGTGAAACCATGTACTCTGAGAGCAGCAAGGTGGAGGTGGGCATCACACAGAACACTCAAACCCAGCCAGGCTGCCTCCTGACCCTGCTGCCAGCATTAATGTTTTGGTTATTTTGGCTACTCACTTCCCTGGGTGAACTGAGAAAACAAGACTAATTTGTTTTTCTTGGTTGGGTGCTAATCCCTTAGAGCAAGAAGAGCGAACAAGCTGTAGGTTGTGCCACACACACAATCCAGGTAACATGCACAGGTCGGTATCTTCCCAAGGCAATAGCCACTGGGCAGGCAGGTACGCAAGGCTGCTCACTTGAGTGCCCAGGGGCAAGGAAAGGAACCAGGCAAAAACATCTCTGAGATTGAAAACAAATCAGAATATGCATAGATATTTACAAACACTGGTTTCCAGAACCCCAGCAGATATAACAAATGCACACTCTATGAGATAACCATTATTATAGAAAAGCTTTATTTATTTATTTTTCACCCAGTATGCCAGCTCTGATTAGAAAGGGAAACCATAGGCTCAACTGTGCAACACAATAAACCACGGCATCAAAGCAAACACCAAAGTGGCCCCTCAACTGCTAGCAAACAGTACAGTCATAAGAAAAGAGACAATGAAAATACAACAAGTAGAAACAGCAGTTTTTTCCCCCGTAATATAAACACCATAGACATTATTTTAATACAAAGAGAAGTAGGATCAACAGTGACAGCTTTAAATTTCCCAAGTATCATGGGAGGACTGTAAAATACATCCTCCCCAAACCAAGCTGAAGGAAGAGAATGAGCCAAGATGTTCTCAGAACAAAGACATGCCTTTTCATAGGTCTTAGACAGTTAGCAGGCTCATTTTTTTTTATTATTTATTATTATTATTATTTTTATCATCATCTTTGTCTCATTAGCTTCAGCAAGATATGCTGAAATATCTAGTAGTGCCTGTTTAAGTAGGTGCAGTCCACTGCACCAAAATCACTTCATGGCATTCAAAACCCAGTAATTATACTTAAGACATTTTATTTGAATATACACCTTAAAAAGAATTCCTGAGTAGGCAGCTGAGAGCCAGGACTGTGCAACTCTGAAGTAGAGGGATTGCTGTACAATGGAAGAGCAGACAATTCGTATGTGTATGAGTCCTCAGCCTCTCACAGGGGAAGATCTAAATAATGTGTGGTGGGTTTCTTTGTGACGTTTTTCCTTTTTTTTTTTTTTTTGTTTGTTAATATTTTATATTCTTTCAGAAGTATTACCTGTACATTAAGGTCTATATTCATAAAGTAATGAATTGACATATGACTTCTCTGTCTTGCCTTTCTAGCTCCAGGTAGATGTAGAGAAACTGAGGCCTGGCAACACATGGCTGAAGTGCAGAGGAGCACATAGCTGAAAGCATAAGACTGAGGCTGCTTGAACATCTTTTCTTTTTTCCTTTTGTCATTAAAGTTTCATCTAAAGAATTTTTATGGGACCCTTAGCCAGTGAAACAACACTCTTCACTTTTAGGTTCCCAAGCAGCAGCACAATAGCAGTACAGGGGAGAACACAGATAGACACAGTCTTTCTTCTTATGCCTGCTGTACCCTCCCAGATGTGATAATTCACCCTCTTCGGTAGCTTTTCATAAGACATAAGCAATATTAATTATCCTTAAGTATTTTTTAAGAGGATGAATACTGGAGAAGTTCTTAGTTATTTCACAAGATATTCTGCTTTCCAAATAAAATACAAAGTGATTGTAATAAGTTTAATTTTAAGGTAATGCCAGATACCTCCTGGGTAACCCATCTAGCAAAGTCCACTTCCTGGTGAAGCCAACATGAGAGCCATATATGCTTTTATGAATGCTGAAATGCTCCATGAATCTCAAATAGTATTGCATCCCCTGTTTTATAAATCTTTTATGTGTTTTTCTTCAATAAATACATATATTTTGCTTTTTGAATCTTGAGGCCCCTTTTGAGCAGCAAAGCTCGTAGAATCCTAATAGAAAAGTAGCAACATGAAACTGAAAATAAATGCTTTTAACAAATGGAGAAAGCTTATATTTCACCAAGGCAAGTGTGGTTTAAAATAAAACACAGGCTCCTGCAACATCTAAATCCTGCATATTTTCTGCAGAGCATGCCACAGCTATTGACACGCTGTTGGTTTTAGATGTCCCAGGATGCATGAATTATTACTGTCATTTGACATTTTATATTCCTAGTTCCACAACCTATAGCAACTCTTACTGTGAGCTGTGGTAGACTATACCAGATCTCTGGCAATGCCTCTTATTGATCAAGCACTGCTCAATGTTTGCCTGCTCAGTAATGCAAAGACATCCTAATTCTCTAAGACAGAAAACCCAGGAGTTACTGCATTTGGCATTTCTAGTCCTTTTAAGAGACTCAAGACATGAAACACAGGTTATAAATACCATCTTCCCCATCAGGAGACAAACTGATATGAGCTCTTATGATCTTCAGGTACTACAAAAGAAAGTGTGTTGCACAATAATACTAAAGAGAAAAGCTGGCTGGATGCTAATGAACAGTGCTAATATGCAAACTGGTTATGAAAGGGACTTCAGGAAGAAGAGAAGTGTTCTACTGAGAGTCAATGGACTTGCAGTGACAGGTTTATTAACTTCTTAAAAAAGGACCTAGCCAAAGTGAGTAACACAGGGATCCCAGTAGCAGAAAAACTACGTCAAAGGTGTTTGTGCTTATGGATTTGAAGGAAGGTAAATTAGCTCAGTGCTTATTTGGGTGAAGACAGCAAAAGCAGGAGTTTATGGAAATAATAAAATAGATACTGCAAATCACAGGGCAGCAGAGAATACCACAACTGTCTGTGAAAAGACCCAGTGGCAGTGACTGGTTTCTGGGCTCAGCACACACACACACACACATGCATGCATGCACTCCAACACCCACTCGAATGAAAAGGGAGGTGACCTACCCTTGGCACCGGAGAAGTCCTGTCAGCATCGCAGCTCCGCACAGCAGCACACCAGCCTCAGCCCCTGCTTTGAGGGTCTGCTTTATCACCTGCTCCCTTCCCCCAGCCCACACTCTTCCTTTCCCTTTGGTGCTGCCTCCTCTAACTTCTCTCTCCTGGTTCCAAGGAGCAGCTATGGCCCCAGAAGACTCCCCGGCACAGCCCCTCAGGTGGGGCGGGTCAGTGTGCGAGGGGAAACAAGAAGCACAGCAGGGAAGAACCACACAGGTGGTGGAACTTAGTGCAGAAACTTTGACCCCTACTGACAAAAACAGCTTTATTTCACATATATTTTTTAATATGGCTGCAAATAATGCCATTGTCAATGAGGCCCATTAGCAGCAATTTTTTTTTTTGTTAACTTTGTTACACCTTTATTTTGCAGTTATTTCCTTAAAATGTATTCGCTTCTTTGCACCAGTGCAGCTGAGCTGGATTCACCTGATGCAAAGACAAGGGGGCCAAACCCTCAGGACTAAAAGTGCCACTGCAGAGCTTCTGAGGTGGGGGGGGGTTCAGGGTTGGGGACCCCTTGCTGCCCTGCCCTGCAGTGCTGTGCATGTGGACACAGTCTGTGGGAGGAGGGCAGGGGACATGCTCATGCCCATCGCTGTGTGCTGGGGACCCCTCCTGAAGGGAAGAGAGCCACCGCTGTACATGGGGTGGCGATGGCTGCACCACCTGCACAGGGTTTGCTTGTGCGTGTATAGCAGTGTGGCCACGTCCACCTGCAAAGGTCAGGTGTGACAGCTGTGAGATGCTGCCCACAGGGAGATCCTTGGTGAGTCACTCTGGTGGGAGAGTGCTGGGGGTGATGGCCGAGCCCTGCCAGGGTGGGCTCCAGGTCTGCTCACCCTCAGTGCAGCCCTCCCACAGCAGCAAGTGTCCTGGGCAGTGGCAGCCAGGAACCAGCCCTGCCTCTGACCCTCCACTCTCAGGTGTTTCCCTCAAAGTCATGACATCAGCTGAGAGAAGGAAGCTTCTTAGCTTGACCGGCCTGAACCACCAGAGAATTTGCACAAGGCTAGCTTGCTTCTCCCCTTTAGCCTGTGGCTGCCCTTCCTCAGAGCGTAGACCTTGGGGACTATCCTGGTCTTCTGCCCTGGACCCCCAGCTAGGTCACACTTCACACTTGGAGCACCAGCACTCACATAGTCTCAGTGTTGGTTGCTTAGGGACCGAAATACTCCAGTAATAGCCCATCAGCATTTGCTTGGCCAGGAATCAGCTTTAATGTGCTTGTGGGGTGAGCATCCTGCCCAGCATCCAACAGCACCCTGTCCCACCAGGTTGTGACTCCCCATGTGGGGCAAGGGCCTTTCCCTGCTCCAGGGATCTGCTAGACCCAACTCTCAAGGCAATGTAGATCTTGGATCTGACCCCTGCAGTCCATGTCTGTGCTGACTGTGGCTCCATTCCTTGCTTTCACTGCAGAGACAATGGCTGCAGCACCTTCCTGCTGTGCCCTGCTGGTCTTCAGTAAGGGTCACTTCCGCAGCTATTGCTTTTTGTCCCACAGCTCCAAGTGCAAGAGTGAGTCTGAAGCATTGTAAGGGTTTTTTCTGCTTGCATTACACCTTTCTCCTCATTGGCTCCCATTGTCTGATCCTTCCTCTTCCCTCACCCACCCTACCGGTGCTACTCCCACCCAAGGGGCCCTCAGGGTCTTTGATCCCTGGCTGCATCTCTTGGGAAGCATCATCTGGTCATAAACCATTTTCTCCAAACACTGACTGCATCTGCTGCCTTAGCACAATGACAGAGTTGCTTACATGGTCCTAACTTGCTGCAGCAAAAGGCCATGCTCCTTCAATTTACCCAGTGAGGTTTTATTATCACTTGAAATACAGTGGCACAGCTCTGCACCCGTAACATCTTCAGAGTCACAGCTACAGAGCATGATTCCAGTTCAGCTCAGCTGAACACAGAAGGTGACTTCTGTCACTGGAACACTTTATCACTGGGGTACGCAGGCTTGTGAGGCAGGCAGCATTTGACCAGTGAAGCCTCTTTCTTTGACACCCTAAGAGGGAAGCATGGCTGCACACGCGTTAAGCCCTTACCAGCAAACAAAAAATGTTTTTCTTTGCTAAAACATTATGATGGTGGTTTTGTTCCTGCCTTTTGAAGGGATGGGATTTAATCAACAGAACATTCATCTCCCCTGCCAGCTTGAAGAGAGCTAGTTAATGACAAAGACCACTGGCATCCACACAATCCCACCAGCCTCCTTGAATGCATAATGCCTCGTCGGTTGACTTCTCCCGGGGAAGAACCAGTTTCCTTCTTAGCCCCTGGAAATGGTAGAAGGTGCAACCTCCAGGCTAAAGGCAGCTCTTTTCTCATTCACACTGCTCAGCCGACTGGCCTCAGGTCCCTGTGGTCACATATGGCAGAGCTGCTGCTCTGGAAACATGCTAACCAACCCCCAGATTCAGGCATCTGGTCACGACAAGGACAGGGAGGGAGTTTCTGTTGCAGTTCATCATCATGAGGGTCAGCCAGAGCCACACGCTGAGCGGGGCGGTCAGAGAGGCTGCTACAGGCACCAGCAAGACTTGGCAGCCTCAGAAATGGCACAGATTGCATAGCCAAAAGCATCCTTTGGCTCTTCATAACACTGCAATATGTATATGATTTTAGAAATATATATACACACACATTTCCATACATGCTCAGCTACACATCATACGTATGTATGTATGTATGTATGTACAGGCACACATGATGGTAGCCCTAACTTTTCAATAAGGAAAGAATGCCTTGTGTGTGTCTGTGCAAAAAGATCACAACTCCTGCAGGTAGTATATCAACTGAAATGGGAATCTTACAGCCCTCCAAATCCTGAATCTTTCAGTGACTTATGTAATTAGGGAAGAGTCTAATTTTGACTTATTGACATCAGTGCAGTTACTGAGTGAGAAGGGCTAATTCCCACCATGGTTTCCTCTGAACTCTCACATGAAGAAACAAAATGTATTCCATTTCCACAAACACTGGATGTAGTGTTTTTAATAAAATAAAATGCCTTTAAATGAAATACTTTATATAATTTGATTTATTTGTAGCTCTGTTTCTAAAAATTAAAAATATCTACTGTCTTCCCATGATCAATAATCCATTTTTAAAAGGGCTGTTACTTTCATTATAAACATCTAAAAATCAATCCAAGCTATGAAAACCCTGTATACAGACACATCATAAAAGCCAAACTACTTTATACCCAGCAGGCAAAAAAAAGACAGGGACAGGTCTGAAATGTTACACACCTAACTATTTTGGACAGACAGAAAAAAAAATCTCTGGAAATTGGAGACCATAATCAAACCCCTTAGCAGATCTGGGGTTCAAACCACTTAGCAGTTCAGTAAACCACAGCCTGAACCACCCTGCAGTGGGTCCCAGTGTGAAGCAGGAAGTTGGGAGGCTGTGAGAGGCAGGTACCCAGTTTGCCCCGAGGCTGTTCACCTGGCACTGTAAACAGGTCACAAAATTGAGAATGGTTTCATAGGTGCACCACAAGTGTTCACATCTCCTGTTTGCAATGTGGTGTCTTCAGCTGACAGAAGAAAACGGAGGAGACATGTTCCTCCTTCATCTACAGCCAACTGGGCTTTGTTCCTCTCTCTTTACACCTCTTTCTGCCCAACTCCTTCATCCCTTATCCAGGCTCTCTAAGCTTCCTATTATGCCAGTCTTTAAATCAATTTGTGTTAAACTGTTATGATTGTAGATGCTCTTTCTGTCTTCCTGCTGCTCAGTAGGAAGCAGACTTAGTGGTGCCATCCTAACTAATGAAGGTTTATTTAAGAACGACTCAAAGCCATTATAGACTAGTGGCTTGATCCCACAGACTGGTACTCAAACCTACAACCCCCATCCCGGACTGATCACTGTGGTGTCTAACAAAGTGCTGTTGACAGACCTGCCAACACTGCCTCAGACGCATCTTTACATATATTAGTTGCATTAAATTATTATTACTGCACTAAGCTGTCTTTTGGCCTTGTTAAGTGTTACAATTGCAGGAGCTGCTTGGGACTCGGCCCTGCACTCCTGACATTTGTGAAACTGTGTCATCCACACAGCATCACCCCGAGTCAGCCACTGCAGTCAGGCTCACACAGCAGCTCATAAGCATAACTGTATTTTTAACATCCCAGAAACCGTTACTGCGTCATCTCTCTTTATGGCTTTCCTGGAATATTCTTTATATTCTCTGGCTTGTACAAAACACTGCATCTAGGATGTTAACTCACCCTGTGCAGTCACGATGGGTTATTCCTGCCCAGAGAGGAATGCGTGGCCTTTCTCTTAAACATAACATATTGATTTTAAAATTGCTTTGATGACTTGGAAAGCAATGCACAAATTGGGATCAGTGCATTTATCAGAGCTCTGCTCTTCATGCGAGAGCAGCTGATGTTTCTGATTACCAGAAGACAGCGTACTGATCTCTCCAAAACACAAAGTAAAGATTTATGGAAGATGTGCTCTTAACTCTAGTCTGGCCCAGGTCCAGAACTCATTCTGAACACGTTGGAAATGCTGAGTCAAACTCCGTCAAATCTCATCTTAAACCTGACTTTTTACAAAGGCTTATTGTCATCGACAGGTCTGCTTTCACTGTCAGTAGCAGGGCAAAACTCCTCAGGTTGCTCTTTCACAAGGACACTATTAGTTTACTCAGTACTGAAGTTCATTAGGCTTCGGCTTTTTGTAAGGTAGCAGCAAGTAATTGCATGGGAACGTGTGTTTTCATCACCCCCATCTGTAATTGTAAGAGAACACAATGAGAGCAGAGATAGGCTAGAAACATCTTAAAAAAAAATCTTTGGGCTTTGATAAGAGTGCATTGATTTGAGTCACCTGGTTATCACTGAATCTTTGTATGAAAGCACTGAATATATATTTTCTTTTAAACACTTAGCTCCTCTAAATCACAATAACTGATTTTTTCTTTTCGACAGTAACAAGACACATCAGATAGCTCTCCTTTCAGAAAAAGGAGGACCTACAGCCCAGTACGTGGCCAGATAGGACATTACTTCATCTTTTGTCACGGTTTGTAAATGATAACCCTGCTGAGATTTAACCGGGAGCTGGTGCTTGCTCATGTTCCCTGTAGACCTTGGCTTGGCTGAAGGCGGCTGAGTGTCAAAGAGCCCGGGGCCAGCAGCAGCTCTCTGGCCAGCCCGTGGGGTGGCTGTCAGGCACCCCAGAGCTCTGCAAGCCCTTGTGCTGCGGCCACGGTGAAGGGGAGAAATGCTATTGGAGACAGTGCTGGGGAAACAGGGGAGGTGGGGTTTGTTTCAAAAAACCCCCACAAATCTGTGAATCACTTTAAGCTCCTGGCTAAGGAACAGGCTGAAAGATTAAGACTGATAATTAATTATTGAGCTAACTCATGTTTATCCAGTCTTCCCTTTTGTTTCCATTTTTCTTCTCCTTTTTCCTTTCATTTCCTTTTCATTCTCTTATTTTGATTCTCTCTTTTTTGCTTTTTCCCATTTCTTCCCTTCTGTGCTTTTCCTCTTTTACCTTTTCCCTTTACTTGGGTGCCCTGTCCCTCTCCTCTGCTCCCTACAGGAGAAGAGAAGTGAGCACTGCTGTGATTTAGCACCAATTCCTTACCTAGCCAAGGATAAGCAACAAAAAAGAAAGGATATAATAAGTATTTTGTTTGAAAAAATGTCACAGGTCCTTTAGGATCCTGATTCAATCTCTCTCAAAAAAAAAAAAAAAAATTTTTTTTTTTTTTGGCAATTTTTAATATGTATCAGATCACAGCTCAAAAGTACCACTCCTTGAGTACAATAATGAGTCAGCCAGTTCTAGAAGTTGTGGGATACGGGAAATATAATTTGCCAGTTATTTCTGGACAATTCTGCAAAATTAATGACAACCATTATTTAGTAAGCTCTATCACATGGATTTTGCCTTTATTCAATCCCCTTCTCTTTGCATACCTATTCAAACACTGAACATAAAGACATCTAATTGCTTAAACACATCTTTCTGAACATTTTTTAAATGGTAAACTTTATTTTCTGCCTTAAGTCACACCAAGGACAAGGCAATAAGAGCTAACAAGGGCTAGCAAAAACATCAGGTGTACTCTAAACATCCACACTACTATTGCATTTTGAATACCAGGTAGTATTTTACACATCGGATTTAACGCACACAGAATAGCGGTGAGTACAATGACATTTGGATAACAACATTTAGGAGCATGAAACTACATGTGCACTGACAGGTTTTTGTTGCTTCCTTACAGCATAGAAGCTGCTGCTCTTTGTCCCCCACATCCTTTGTGTCAGAAGCAGCACAACGCTAATAAATCTCAAATATGTTTTGAGATTCATTGCAAGGGCTGCAATACCCAGGCGGAATTTATAAGTGTGTTTGGTAATTCTTTCTGTGCCAGGCTAGAGAACAGAAGCACAATAAAAGGTCTCTTTGCCCTCAGTGGGCATCAGAAATGGAAGTACTTTCATTCCTCTGCCTGGGACATGATCCCTGATATTCACAGCTCTGGCTGGACTTGAAGGGAACCAGGTTCCTCTCTCTTGCTGGAGCGGGCCTGGGCTGCACTGCATGCTGCTCACAGCCGGTGGAGATGGGGCAGCCCTGAAATGCCTTCTAGCTCACTCAGTAAGGCAAAGATCTTTTTAGGACAGTTACTGTAAGTATTTGTGAGTATTTATGTAAGGTAGCAGCTTGACTTTAAAATCTGTCACTGCCTAGACTTCACAGGACTCAAATCTGCTACACAATTAAGATTTGGGGTTAGATTTCTTTTTAGGCATTTACATAACCTCAGAAAGTGGTTTGCTCAGAGCTGTCAGTCAGAGAGGTTCCAGCATCATTACTAAAACATTATGGAGTTTCACACCCAGTGTACAGCAATCTGTTTGGAACCAAAAACTAGACCATGCTGTAGTAAACAGGTTTTTTCCTGATCTTGTTTCATATAATTGGGCAGG
>NW_010294451.1:41675-44630 GCF_000700745.2 Antrostomus carolinensis
TGGAAGCACAGTGCTGGAAGGGGAGGGTGCTGCATGGGTTACACCAGGGGATCAGGACTCCTCCACTCATCAGACCAACTCCCTCTACCTTTCTCCACCCACTTGGCAATCTGGTGTCCCCAACATTTCACTGAGGAAGCCAGTTAACCCATAGAAGGGACTGAACTACAGGGATTTATTTCATGCAACAAACAACTTTTGTCTTGTTAATATCAGGCTTAAATCATTCTATGGATATATCATCTGGAAATAACACTCAGATTTCCAGAGCTTTAGAGGGGCTACTTCAAAATCCATCAGTAGAAACTTTTAGAGTTAGAAGAGAGAGAGGTCCTTAGATGCAGTTTCTTTAACTGAGACCCTCCTCTTTTATGATTCCAAATGAATTCCCACTCTCTTATTCTAAAGGTCATATTAAATTTCTGGAAAAAAAATGCACTGAATTTTAAAATTATGAATATAAACATTTACAATTTGAATTAATTCACTGGCTTCCTCAGTTTCTTTCCATTAAGAACCTCTAATACCACACTGAGCTTTATGTGGATACAAGAGAAAACACGAGGTCAGAAGCTCAGGGGTCCTGCTGATGCTACTGAGTCGCATCCTCTCTGCGGGGCAGGATGGGAGAAACCCAGGTGGCCGTGGCTTCAGCATGGCATCAGCCTTTGAGCTAATGTTATATGCTATTTTTCTGGTGGATTAGGTTGTATCTGTTCATTGCAATAATCCAACACCCTGACCACTGAAGCTCCCTGAGCTTCCAGGTGTCCTGGCCCCAGGAGACCACACCTGGCCCTGGCATTACCATGAAAAAAAGCCACATTGGCCTTCTGTAAAATCTTTCTGTTCACCACAGATACCTTGTGTTCAGAAGCTCCTTGTATTCAGCAGCATACACAGAGCTGTTATTCTGCTAAGACTTTTTCCTTCCCCCCTTCTTTTCCCTTCAGCTTATACAAATAAAAGGAAACAATAGAGAAGAAGGAGATTGTGAAGTTACAAATTGAACATCAGCAAATTTAACTAGGAAAACATTCTCACCTAGTACCACTCAGACTTTTCCACTCTGTTATACAGGTACTATAACCAACCCTGTGGGGAGTTGATAATACATTTCATCCTGCCAGCTTAATTCAGCAGCTGACGCCATGCAATGCTGGACTAGCACAGTACATGTGTACATGTGCACCTACACACGAGTACACACACTTGCTGTAAAACAGAGCTGCTAGTCTTAAAACAAACATGTTCAAATCAAATAATATTAATGGAGTGTCTTTTCACTTGAAGAAAAGTCAGGTATTTTATATCCTTTATCAATCACGATGTCTAAATTTGGAGCACCCAGATAGCATACTCACTAATTTCTCAGTCAGCTGCTGCATTTTCTTTTCAACAGTATTTTTCAATCCTGACACTGAACAGATGAGCAAGTTATGATCTGACATGTTAAAAACAAGACCAATTGCTCACGTGCCCTGCGCAGCAGAGCTGCCGCCCCGTGGGGACAGCCCGCATCCCTCATACGAGCAAGGCTCCCACGGAGGGAAGCAGGACTGTGTGTCACACCACCACACCAGGCTGGCTATCTGGGCACAGACTGCGCTGCACGGACAGTGTTTGGGTTTTTCATTGTAAAAGAAGAGGAGAAATGACTTTATTACTGATCTTCCCAAAAACAGTCCTTAACAATAACAGTAAGTCAAATAAATCAGCATATGATTTGGTTTTCTATACAAGGGTATGTGGAACTATCAAAGGATGTAAGTTCCAATGACGGCCAGGCGATCACTCTTCCCATATCCCAGGTTGGAGAGGGGCATTCATATTCTAACACTTGTGCTACACATGTATACTTTAAAGGCCTTTTTGAATAGCTGGAATCCAGGCTCTAATCAGGCTGGTCCAACCCTCCGAGCCATTACAGTCGACACTCACATTAACACCACAGACTTCAGCGGGGTTGCCCTGCATTTAGACTGCTTTAAGAAGCTTTAGTTCCCATTTCTCCTGCTGTCCTGGCTTTCCCCACTCGCAGCATTCGATCAGGGAGCGGACACAGCAGCGCAGGCTGTAGCATGTTTCTGCGCTTGGTTACCTGAGCACAAAGCAAAGGTGCAAGAACCTGCCCTGGAAGAGGGTGGTACCAAATTTGTCACCAGATATAGGAAGTTGAAGATATTTTTCTTTTACCCTGCAAGAGCTCTGAATCAAAATATCTAGAAAAAGTGCAATTTAATAAAAATTAGATCAGCTTTTTAACCATTATTTTAATCTGAAGCCTTGCAATAGCTTTAGTGGTTTGGAAAGAGCTTCTCTGAGAGGCAAAAGAGGTTTTGTCCTGGGAAACCAAAGCCCAGCGAGGGCCGACCCCCTTCTGTCACCCCCAGGCAGTCGGTCTGTGCCACCCTGTGTCCCAGCTTCCCCTGCCTCTGCGCCCAGAGGACGTGCTGCAAAACAATTCATCAGTTCACATGGGCATTGATGTCTGCCTCAGTCCAGACATCTAAGAAGCACCAGGAATTGCAAACATTGCAGTGTTTAAACTTGTTAACAAATGCACAGCAAACAATGCACAGCAGCAACGTTCAAACTGAAAGGTAAAACTCCCGGCTGGAACGGGGGATAGCGTGGTGGCTCTGTGCTCATCACAGGCTCCACCATGCTGCTGTCTCTTCAGCCAAGTCCAGGATTTACATGGCCGAGTAGGACCCAGTGGAGGGGGTCTCAGCAGCTGCCCGGGCCTTGCCTGCTGTGTGCTGCCTACAGAGGCCAGCTCTGACCTGCCATGGCAGGAGGGACGCTGCAGCCTGGCTACCCCGCTGCCGCCAAGCTGCCCCTGCCTTCACTGACTGCCTTACTCCCAGTTACTAAAGCACTGCTCTGTGGGGCTGGATTTTCATGTCAGGGTCTATGAGCTACAGAATAGCCCTACAAACCAAATTATATGGC
>NW_010294451.1:44693-57542 GCF_000700745.2 Antrostomus carolinensis
GGTGAGCGACCCGCAGTGCTCCACCACAATTAACTGCAGTCCTTGGCTTTTGATAGTAATTTGTTTTCAATTACCTCCTTCGGACAAATCTGAACAATTACTGCCATTTTTTTTTCTACCTCTTTCTGATGCCAAGTGTGTATCACAGCGTTTACAGGGCATCAACTGTTGACCCTGCAAAACTCCAAAGCAAGCTTCAGTTGCCCGCAGTGAAGACTAAGGTAGCCCAAACCCCGAGTGGCTTTGCCTGGCATGGATCCATGGCACCGTCAGGGATTTCTCTGCGATGAGGAGTGCAGGTCTGAGCGCTGCAGGGACACCCTGGTGCCAACTCTGGTGAGTCTGGGGGAAGCTCACACCTACGAACAAACTCACCCCTCTCCTGCCCGGGGCTGCAGTGCATCAGAGGAGCAGCAGCTCCTGTCCCACCTGAGCCCAGAGCGATGCCAGCTGCTCCCAGAGCAGAGGGTGCCCGTGGGGGCTCAGGGACATGCCCCCCTCCCTCCATCACACCTCCCCAGAGCCTCTCCTCCACTCTAATGCTGACACAGAGCAGGGACCAGGCTTAAGCTGAGCTTAACAACAGCTCTTCCAGGACAGGGAAATGAAGAAAGGAAGCTGCAGCGCACTGTGGATCCTAATTGCATTTGCTCTGCAGGCTGTGAAATGTCAGTCAAACAAATACGCCATCGCCTTTACTGCTCTGCAGTTGCCATTTACTATTTTACTGGGAAGTTGTCCAGAAAAGGGATACTACCTAGAAGGGAGCATTATGCCAGCACTGGAAACCAGTAATATTTCTGAACAACCTCATGGGCCCGCTGTCTATTCCTACACTGCGGAAAGACAAGAAGAGATAATTTGTGTTTGTGGTGGCAATTGCAGCAGCAGTGGGCACAGAGGCAGCCCAGGACCCAGCGGACACATCTGAACCACTGCACACACTAGAGCTGTGACAGTTTACACCAGAGAAGAGTATGATTCAGTGCGTGGAGGGGAAAAAAAACAACAACCAAAAAACCCCAACCAACAACCATTTTAAACTGAGCTCTTTTTTTGAATCTGAGTTTTATAACACAACTTCATCAGAGTTCATGAGGACTGGGTAAGCAATGTGAAGACGCAGAGTATGCCCGCTCCCCAGCTCAATCAATCCACAGAGCCAGTAATTTCCAGGAGATGCAGATGCCACAAGGCAGACAGGGGTTTGCTGAAGTAGCAAAGCCCCTTCCCCTGGGAACAGCCTCACTAAAACCAAAGAGCTCACTTCCTGCTATAGGCAGCTCCTTAATACTTAATTATCCCTCTGCTAGGGACTCAGAGTAAGTGTTTTGAGTTATTTAATATGCAGAATCATTATGAATCATCTAATTTTATCACTACTTTATTTTTCCTCACAGTCAAAAAAGCATAACAAAGGGCACACAGCCCATTTCTGCCTACTGTAATTCCCCCCCTGCCCCCCAAAAAAACTACAGATTTACCTGGACCACATCCTGTTGACTTCTAAGCAAAGCCCAGTCTGTCTATCCTTCCCTTTCTTCAAGGAGGAGAGCTAGTCCCAGATGGCAGTTTCAGACCTACTTATAGAATCAGCTCCTGTGGGCAGGGAGAACAGGGGCTGTTCCCAGCACAGGTGAGAAGGGAACCATACAGAGGCAGCTCCCACTCCCTGGAAATCAGCTTCACCAAGAAAACCTGTGCTCTTCCCACCAGCACCTGTCTGTCTCTAGAAGGTTCCACAACCATTGTCTTTCAGACACTTTTTGGTGCACTGAAAGTGCTGGTGGAGCACTGCTCGGTTCATGCTCTCATGTTGGGACACCCTGTCCCTGGCACTGGGGCAGCACTAATGAGGCCACACAGTGCCCAGCTAGCAGGGGGCAGGGATGGGGACAGCACCAGCAGTGCTGTAGCTGCTGCCTGTCACAGGGTCAGTTAGCTGTTGTGCCCAGAACCTGAGCTGCTGCTGTCTGGGAAAGTTGTGTTTGCTGCACCACCAGGATTTACACCATGAGCACTTGGTCCCTACCTTATTCTCTGCATACTTTGTTGGCTCTAGGTGCAGCTTCTGCAGACATACAAGCTGGATGAATATTGATTTTTTTTTCATTTTAAACAAAGCAAATGCCATGTTTTATTTTCCCTTTCTCCTTCTCTCTCTCTTTCTCTTTCTCTTTCTCTTTCTCTCTCTCTCAGATGGGATTTCTTAAATTCACGTGGGTTCAATATTTTCCTAAACCACGTCAGCTAGAGTAAGCTGTGTTTGAATCACCACTCAGAGAAGTGAAGATTTCATTTCATGGTGGAATTAAGGTTGACATTTCCTTTTTATTTATACTACATCAAGGGTTAATAAGGTTACTATAACCTTAATCTTTGATAGCTCAACAATAGAATGCTCCAGGATTACTGCAAAAACTGGATTTTAACTCTTTTAATCCCATTACTGTTAATAACCTTATCAACACTGTGCCCCACTGTAGAGGTGGAGCAGGGGAATCTCAGACTCTGCAATTCCTTTCCATGGAGCAACACTCGTAGTTTGAGCAGAAGAGGGAGTGTCTTGGTTGATGCCTGCAGTGAGGTTCACAGTTTGCAGTAGGGCTGCAACGCTGCTTTTAAACTCCCATCAGAAATCTTTGCCAAGAAAAACACTGGTCCAGTGGCATATGTTGGCGGAGCAATGCGAGGTTGCTTTAATTCCCTTACTTTGTTTTTCCCTCCTCCCATGTGACAACTACTCCAAGAATCAGACTGCCAGTCTGGCAAGTTGAGATCCAGAAACTTACTGCTAATTACCATGTTTACAATTCCCAACCTGTCTGTTGGTGCCAGCAATCAAACTGGATCCTCTTGAGTGCACCAAAAGACACTTGCTGGCAGTAGCTTCCTAAGGTTCCAGGCTGGCTACATTAATTACTGTTAACTTAATTTTTGTGTATTGAGAAGAAGCTTTAATTAGCAATTCCATGGATTAAAATGATCCTTTTATGAGTTTCAAGGAATAGCAGCTTGATTTATAGACTGCCTACCAACCTGTATGTCTTTTATTTGGAAACACAAGTGGTAGTAAATTTATATGTGGTCTGACAAATAAAATAGGCAGAGGTTTAATAAAAATCACACCAGGAAATGAAAGGTTATGCCTTCCCTTTGAAATAAAATAAGCAGCTCTAAAAAGGCAGGTTGGATATTTTTTATCACATCTCAGTAAACATTTGACTGGATGGAATAAACCACATTCTTACGGTGTATTACTGAATTAAAGCATTTAATGAACTGAAAAAAAGGCATGTATTTTATGAACTCAGTGAAAGAGAGCCCAAATAACTGCAAGGCAGAGCCTGAGCAAAGAGAATCCCGTTTGTGCCCTGCAGGTCTTTGCCCGACTCCTGAGGGCCGTCTGTCTGCTCAGGCAGACCCAACTCGGTTGGGATCCCGTTTAACAGAGCACCTGGCTCCAGCCCTGCTGGAATCAGCAGCGCATGCTGTGCCCCAAGACCAGCAGGTCTCAGCAACCATGCTGGGCTGGGGGGGCTTGGGGACCCGCATGGGCACCCCAGAACCCAGCAGGCACACTGGGCTGTGCGTTATACAAGGGTGCCACCTGCCAAAGGGCTGTGCCCCGGGGACCATGCCTGCAGAGCCCACCCACCACCACAAGCACCCCCTCAGCGATTTGTTTCTAACCTGAGTTTTCTGTGGCAATGGCATTCACAGTCTCTGTGATGCTGGCCTTGGAGAGTTGGTCAATATCTCCGGAGACCTGTACTACATCACCTCTCTGAAGATGTTTTTTTCTGTTCTCTGGCTGGCTTGGAAGCAGAGGACAGAGAGCAGAGATATCCCAAGCTCTGTCCCCGGTGTGGCTCAGCGCTCGTGGGGCAGTCGGGCTGCCGGCAGCAGCGCGTGGCTGCCCTCGGTCAGTGCCGCTGGACATGCTGGCAGAGTGCAGGTGCCAGCACAGCCACTGCTCGCCAGACATCCCTGCCTGTGCTGAGGCCGCAATCGGTCTCCTCTTTTAGGGGATGTTTGGTTTGTCACAATCATCTGAAAATCATCATTTTTAAGAGGAACTCTGAAGTCAGACTGTAGAGTAGGGCCATGCTCATATCTGCTTATGATAGCACTGGTCCTACCTGGCTCCCAAAATTCAACCTCCTTTTAAATATGTAAGGATGTAATGATAGATTTAGGGGCCTGATTTTCGGCCCCTTTGTGTTAAAACTTGGTCTAACTGTGCAGTAACAGGCCACAGTGAGACTGTCCTTTCTGCCCTGTGGCAGATTGTCCACCACCTCAGAGTCCCAGGACACCAGCCAATTCCCTTGCTCTCCTAGCAGCCTTCCCTGGGCTGCCAGGGACTGCCAGGCTCCTGCTCTTACACCACGGTCCTACTCTGTGGGGTTGCAGTGGGCCACTAAGGAAAGGTAACCCAGGGCAAAACTCAAGCATATGAAAATTAGTGTGGGATAGAGAAAGTGGAGCCAATGCAGGGAGTAAGCCAAAGAGACAGACACTAAAATCAACAGGCATTTTGACTTAGACAGGGAAGAAGGGAAACAAAATGAATTGGTGCTCCCAAGGGAGGCAGTTGGGATCTACTCTGGTCCTAAAGCAAGAGAGTGGAAACAAGCATTTAAGAGCAGTTCATTTATACAAGGCATAATGAATATGCTGAGCAAACTACCAAAGGAGGCAATAAAGCTGCATCTCAGAGAATGGTCTAAAAGCAGTTAGATCGGCACTTAAGAGGAAAGAGATACTCAAGGCTGCAAAGGCAAGCAGCAGCATATGGGGTTGCGTGGACGCAACTCACGCGGCCCACGCTATTGATGTGTTTTCCCTCCCCAACCCAGCCTGCTCAGCTTGATTACTTATATTTCGTAAAACTTACAGACATAGTCTAAAGAGAGTCAGTCAATTTCCACTCAATTTATAATTTAGCAAGCAGAGGAGCTTGATTCTTCTAATTTACATAAAATGTACATAAAACTGAAAACAAAATAGCTTTAGAGCATATGGGCAAAGTACACAAGAGCCACAGAGGAAAGGAGGAATAAAAAAGGACATGGAGCAAAAACACTGTCTGGATTGTGCTTTGCTAAGGGGTTTTGAGTGTCTTATTTATGCTAAACATCTCACAGACAAGCAAGTTTTCATTTTCACAGGCATGCGTCGGCACTGCACCTCAGCCTGGTCACTGAACTGTCAGCACACAGACCTACCTAACCAATGTTGTCGTGCTGGGTGGGGCTTTTTTACTGTATCTTTTTTTTCTAGGTAAAGAAGAAATATTGTTGAAAACCTTCTGCAATGACATGGCAAGAAGTCATCAGTGCGTATCAAATTAGTACTGCCTTCCTCCCACTCCCTCTTGGCCATCTCCTTTTCTCATGAGGAAAGGCGGGGAGCTCTTACCCCATGGGTGACCCCTGGTCAGCATGCTGCTTCCTGGGGAGCAGCAATGGGGCTGCCCTCATCCCCCAGCAGATGTGACCATTTCTGCTGCATTCCTCCTCCCTGACTTCCAGGTCCTGGCAGAGCTGTTGAATGCATTCTCTTAGAGAAAACACCACCCACCAGTGCCAAAGCTGATGTTCCTCCCCATGGAGTGGCAGGCTCCAAATCGTGCTGCTCTTCCCCATTTGCTTGAGGAGTCATCCTGGGTACTAACAATAGACTCCATGGAGGCTGATGGAGCTCAGGCTGCCTCACCAACTTCTGTCTGAATTCAGTCATTTCCAGTGAGCAATATATAAATAGATGCTGCCTCATTATTGATGTATATTGTGCAAAGGGTTTAGCTTGCCTGCTTTCCTTTTATGGATGAAAAGTGGGATCCCAGAGCCTTCATGTGAAATCTCTGCACAGGTGTGTGTGTGTGTGTGTGTGTAGGCACATTTACACATATGCACCCCAAATCTAAATGAAAACACAATACTAATGGTCTCAGCCTAATTTTTCTATTCCTTTTCAAACCCAAAGACCAGGCTGTAGTCTGGGCTACTCTGACACAAATCTCATTTGACGTTACTATAAACCTCTGGATTACACTAATGGAAGAGTTGGCCTCTGATTTAAAAAGCAAACCTTAGCGGCTGGCCTAACGCCCAAGCCTCTCAGCCCTTCAGTCCGGCTGCTGTAGCACGTTGATACTTGCCAGCTAAATTTGATCATGAACTCTAGCAACGACAAGCTATCGATATTTCAGAAAGCCATTCCTCACACTTCTGAGCAGCAAACGGCCCATCACTAAGAAGGCCAGACCCTTGTCAGCGTGAGCCGACTTGTATGAAATGAAATACTGACCTTACTGCTAGCTCCAGAGTTAATCTCAGAAGAGAGATTTTATTAGAGAAAGCAGAGCTATTATTCCGAGCCTCTGTATGGGGCACATACAAGTTTTGCATCCAAGAAATGTGTAATACTTTAAATAGAGTGGCATTTGATTAAAAAAAAAGCAAACAACCAAACATAAAAACTCCAGCTAAGGTTTTTTTTTTTTTTGGGGGGGGGGGTATTTATCTGGTTTGCTTTCCTTGGATTTTGTATCACACCCATCCCGCCTCCTTTCCCTTGTTGGAGTTTTTCCTCCCTCTGTACCAGGGAGGCTGGAGCAGAGCAAGCGGCACTGACTCACTGCAGCTCCAGCAAATGAAAATGAAACATGTCTATTTTCACCTCTAACTGAGGATCTGGACTGGTCCTATGTTCTTTGCTGGGAAGAATTTACAGAAATGACAAGCACCTAAACAAGGGGAGCAAAAGGGAGTGGTTTTGTTTCTTGATTCCTAGAACAGGACTCACAGATCCTGTTTTCACCAAGGCACTCTGAGAATGGCCAGAGGCAAATGGTATCACACGTATAACAGCCACATGATGTCATAACACAACACATAATGCAACATGCACAGTCAAAAAGAAAAGGATTGTACTGAAACCTTGATAGTGATTATGTTACTGTCCTCTGCGTAACTCAGACCCCTGGCAAACACACAGGGGGAAAGGTCTCCTTCTTAAAAATGGAAAAATTACCACCTCTTAAACTGAGGTCTGACGAAGTTTCCACTGCTCTTCTCTATAGTTCAAGACATTCAGAAAAAAAATAGGAAATTAAATTATCCTGACATTTCTAAAATAAAACATGTTGAGAAAGAAAAATCCTTCCATCCCCTCAAAATTTTTGCGTGTGTCATAAACAGGAGGGGGGACAGCCAGGCATAGGTGAACAAGAAACAGTTTTTCCCTGTAGTGGTAATTTTTAATAACCAGAGCATCAAGACTGTAATAGCTGTTGCTCCAGCAAAACAGCAGGAACTGAACGGTACAATTTTGGATTTCAGAAGAATGTTTTTGGCAATTTGACAGAGGTAATAATGTTCTACATTTTCTTGGAGTAACCAGGTAAGTTATCTCCTGAAGAATGATTGTTAAAGGCTGAGTTTCTAGATGGTGTGAAGCATTAACACATCAAGCCTCCCTGCTCTTATTATTTCCCACCTAACTTGAAAAAAAAAAAAAATCCTTTATAATGCAGTATTTACAGTGTTGACTTTTTATTTGAATTTTCTATCAACTTCTTGTTAGGAAAATGTGAGTACTTGCAAAGCTATTACTTTCCGATAATCTAAAAGAAGTCCTATGAAACTGAAACCTACATTATCTATGTAAATGCCTCTGTAAGATGCAGTGAGATGGTTCTTTTTTTGGTAACAATCAAATGCTGTACAGTTCTGGTTCAGAATGTCCCTCTTTCTCCAATTAGAGAAGACCAATCCCATGGTGATCACTTTGTCATTGATTTTCAGTGATTTAAAAGATAGGCTTGACCTGTGAACATTAATAAACTTTCTGATATAATCCTGACCTTGTAAGAGAACTGCTAATATTCTAAACAAGGTTATGAATCAGCAATTCTTAATATTAAAGAAAAGTCAGCTATATTTTCCCAACATTTCCTGCTTAATGTAATAATGGGAAAGGGACATACATTTCATACAATTCAGATGAACTGATACAGAACAATACTATGGTGACAACTGACCTTGAAACAGATAAAAGATTAAATTTGACTTAATCTGAAATACCTCTGAGAAAGTAGCTTCGGAAGTTTAAGGAGCCTCTCATTGGCCTACCTCTTTCTTTCTAGTGGTATAAAGTACTGGGGAATTAGCAGAGCCATTTTAGCTCCGCAAACATGTATCACAGAAGTCAGAGGCAAGAAGGCCTGCCCAGGCGGTCATCTAGCCCTCGTAGGGCAACTGCTGCCTGCTGTGTCTTGGCCAAGCTGGTTGTACACCTCCCAGGCAAAGGCTTTTCTGCCTGGAGATTGCTCCGTTATTTTATATCATCCCTGCTGGCTAGAGAGCTATTGGGTTCACCAAAAGGAAACATTGATAGCCAGGCTGCATTTTCTCCCTCCATAGCTCCTGGATCTGTTTGCGCACACCAGGCTACATCGCTTTCCCGCAGACAGAAAAAATTCTGGCCCCACTAAAATAAATGGAAAATTCCCACTCGTTTCTGTACGAGAATGATTTCAAAAGCAGGATACTCATTTAATTTATCTATATGGGCATTATTCTGTAATTTTGGCCAGGTATGTATATTCATTCATATATATATAACTCCTTTCAGCTATATATTCATGGCTTTTATTTTTCCCATCAATCAACCCCTCTAGTTTCTGGAACATTTCACCTAATTTTCTGTTGGCTGCTTTTAACTAGATACTGTTTTTCCGGAAAGCAAACTACCAAATGTGTGTGATGTTCCAGCCCTGGCTTCCACACTTCTGGCACATTCTCCCAGTGCCACACTGCAATACCTCCTTGCCTGCTCTCCCTGGACATTCTCCTCTCCTCTGCCCTCTGGCTCTGCAAAGCCATGGCACATCTATCCTCTACCATCACCTCCAGGCCTCTTCATTTCCTTAGGATCCTCTCTGTCCTTTGATGGCAGACTCTTTCTATCACCTCTATGAATTCTAGCATGGGTTTTCACTTTTAGAGTTATTTTTGGCCTGACATTTAAATAACTTCTTTTGAGTCCTTGTTATTATTGAGACCATGTTTATAAATAGCTCTATGCATTGCAGGTATCTGATAATCAAGTCCTTGGATTTTGGGCCAATTTGATTACTAAATGATAGCAATAAAAAGCATGCAAGCATCATGGGTGTCAGTCCAGGAAACGTTTCCACCATTAAAGCTTCCAGGAGGCAGATATTGAATCTGGTAAAAAATTATTATTATTAATAATGAGTATTATGATTTACCTTTACAACACTAAATGGTGAGGTGTCATAACAGCTAAAGGTAATACCTGGGGGGTCGCTTTTCAGAAAAATAATAATCTTTTAAAAGGAAGAGAAGAAAAAGCCTTTTGTGTATGTAAAGACACTATTTATTAAAAAATGCACAAAAATCCAGTGGTGTACATGACCCCTCGTGTGATGTAAAAACCCAGAGAAAAAGGCTACTAGCTTATTCTTACAGCTGCCAAGTATGTGTATAGCTATGTGGATGTATAGGTATTACTGATTTCAGTTTCCTTAAGAAAACCCTGTGAACACTAGAAGTGACCTAAACTGACACGAAAGGCAATAACCTGTTATGGGAAGAAATCTTACACTCCCCTCAAAATCAGATGTAGTCTTAAACTGGAACGCAAGCAGAACTGATCCCAAGAAAAGGCAGCTGCATAACTGTACCTGTCTACATGCAACAGTGTGTGCATTTATTTTAGGCAAATTTGCAGGCAGCAAGAGGGCTCACAGTGCCAGTTATAAATATGCACTGTAATGGCACAGCCCCTGCTGAGGTGGGGGAAGCCGTGCCTCTGCCAGGTCTGGGACAACAGGGCTTTTCAGGTTCTGCTCTGGCCTCCCTTCGGAGATGTGCGTATACATCCCTGTGTGTATATGTATGTTCATTCCATTCAGAGAGACTATATATATATATGTATGGGCTGTAGGCTTAAATATTTGTGGAAAGAGCACCTGGAATCAAATGGCACTCCTCATCGCTTCATTTAGGGTATGGCTAAGTAGCGTGATGCTTTCTGTTGCAGGCGGACCTGCACAGGGCTGTTCCCCTGCCTCCACAGGGCACTAGGGACCAAAGCTACTCTTCCTTCTCCCACTCCCGCCATGGGGCACAATGTGCCCGTGGTGCTCAAGGGCACAGCCCTTTTGGCAGTCCCACACTCTGGGAAGGCCCCAGCAGTCGCTGTCTCGGAGCAGGAAGCATCACGGGTTGATGCACAGGGGCCCTGCGACACCCTGCTCTGCACCAGGGCAGCTGCCACCCCAGCGTCCGCTCCTCCACCCATCGGCTACGCTGCTACAGGGGCCCTGGTGCAACAAAGACTTACCTATGGGAGCAGCCTTCGAGGCTACTCCAGCAGATAAAATTACCCAGCGATATAAATCTTCATAGGATTATGGCCTTTAAAAAAAGGCTAAGCTCAAGTAATTATTTTTGGGCTAATTCTTTATTTAATTTTCTACCAGGATGCAGAATACAAAAACAATTTTAGAACAGAAATTTAGTATTCTAAATTAATTAAATATGCACTTGCCAAAATAGCTGTTAACACACAGTTGGTGCTGCCACAAACCTCATTCTAAAATGTTGTCTTAGCAAATATTCATACTGGTACAATTAAAACCCCTTATTTAAAAGGTGATTTCTTATTATGTTGCCTTTTAGTATAATTTTTGCTGTTAATGAAATATCATTAGACTGCTAGAGGCAGGGGGCTTTTAGACTCATTTTTTAGCACACAGAATCCGCGATTTCTAAAGCAAAAAATTAGGAAGTGTACTGCTGTAAAAATCCCTTTCACTAGGGGTCTAATCTTTCCCGCAGTGAAATCAATTGGGGCTTTGCTATTGCATTGAATCGTAGGATTTGGCCCAAAATATTTTGGATTTAACATGAGCAACCTTGCTCCCCTGAGCAGTCCCATGGAAGCTATGTGCATTCCTGGAATCAGGCTCGCAGTACAAATAGTCTCTTAGAGATCTGCTGTTCAGAAACGACTGCGTCCATCTTTCAATATACATACGTGACAGACCCCAGGAACTGCTAATGAACGGGGAGATCGCGCTATTGGGAAACATCATCCTAAGAGCCCATATGCTATTGAGACTTTACACAATATTTTATAATTATTTTGGTGAGCATATCCAGTATTTCTCCAATTGGACCTTACAGTTTCACTCTTCTAACCCACATATCATAGCAATTCCCAAAAGAAATTAGAGAAAAGAAATCTACAATCATCAACATGTTAATTTTGACAATGACAAAGAGTACATGCATTAAAAATGCATCAACCCTGTCATTAAGGCATTATTCAGCAAAACCAGCTCATCATGCTAAACAGAAAGCAACTAGAAGAAACCAGGTATACAGAAACATTTTGCTAAGCTTGTATTTATGGGTACCAGTCCAATCCGTACTGCAGAAGATACTCCACAAGCAAAGAGCAAACAAAACCACATCCTTTATGTGATAAAATGGGAACTCCTGAAAATACTCTAAGTCATGACTCAAGGGAAAATGTCAACTAAAAGCTCAGATCAGAGGAAGGTTTGTAATACAAACCTGGATGTTTAAAATAGTGTTTCCATCGCTGTTCCTGCAGCACTTGTGAATGTGAGTGTGTTACGGTGCTGAACTATGATTTAGCAGCCAATCGTGTCTTTTTAAAGCATAATTTTAACATTATTTCTGAGGCTGTTGAACATACTAAACTACAAGAAAAAAATCTACTTTCATGTGGTATTAGAGAAACACGAGGATCAGAGTGCTAGCATCAAAGATATGTCTAAAGAATAACAGATCCACACATCTGTGTGACAACGAGCGCTCCACTCGCTACTGAAGGCAACAGAGTAAGATTCCTTTGGCAGTTGTTGGAAATAATTAAGCAGAACATAGATGGCCTTTCAATCGCTAAGCAAGAGACAGAGAGAAAGACATTCTCCATCATCCCCCCTCACACTCACAACTTAACGATCATCTTACGTCTGGCTTGTCCATGTTAAAAATCACTTTTAGCCTCACCATAGCTGAGCTTGGGGAAGGATCCATTCAAAAAGGCAGACTGAGATATCATCGCAGTACACTTGGTCTTGCTTTAAAATGGCTTCTGATCTAATTCACTTAAGGCTGAAATCTGGTCTCACAATTACAACTACGTGGCAACAAGACCTGAGATCATCTGGGCATATGGAGAGGTCTCGAATGGGAGACATGGGGATGATCACACCCCGCTCCTTGTCTCTGCCAGTTTCGGGGGCAGAGGAGCAGGGGAAAAAAGACTGGAAGTATGAATGCTATGCCTGGATTTTCCTAAAGCCAACATCTGAAAGACAGACCAGGCTTTTAAGCAAAGCCTGTGCCTTGCTGATGAGATTGGAAAGAGGGACAGATGCACCTCTTCTTCTGTGTTAAAGAGATGGGGCATGGCTTGGCCAGTAATGGGAATCAACCCCCCCTTGGTTGTGTCCCCCCCCTGCCCAGCCGCAAGTAGCATCTGGGGAGTCCTGAGTTCTTTGGAGGGGGGCGGGGGGCAAAGAAACCACTGCCTGAGCTCCAGGGGGGACCTGAACATGTATGTCCTGGGGCCTCAGAGGCTGATGAGCTCTGCAATCGGCTGGGTGCTTCCTGACCTGCTGAGCCGGGGCTGGTGTGAAGGTGGGTTCTGAATCCTGCCCTCACCAGGTTGGTACTGTGGCGTAAGGAGGAGGGGGCAAGGGGGGCATCACTCCCTCGAAGCAATCGGCCACAACCTGCTCCACAGCAGCAGCCCTGCTGGGTGGCCGGACCCCTC
>NW_010294452.1:0-806 GCF_000700745.2 Antrostomus carolinensis
AAAAAAAAAAAGTAGGTGGCGGTCCTTCCTTTTGTCTCTTGTAGAAGGGAAAGGATAAAAAAAAGCCCGATAGTTCCAAACTCCTCCAGATTACTATTATTTTTGCAGCAATAGGAGAGAATCCTTCTAGTGCATTTCACTTGCCTCCATGTGCTAAAAAGTTGTACAATAATTTCCCCTCATTAGCTTCATTATAAGCTATATTAGCAACAATTAAAAACGCAACATGAAAATGAAAAGACCAGGCGCGCAAATTGCAGCAAGACTCATTTGGCCTGCATTCCCCCTTTCACAATTACCAGGGAAATGAATTGAAAAGCACGCCCCTGCCTCAGTCCTGGTTGCTACAAGATGAGAACAATTAGCAAACTCCTTTCCACCACCTAATTTCGCGTGGTAACAAAATGGATTTTTCCCCATGAATGCCTAGCCGGCCTATTCATTATCTCTCCTCTATTAGTAATTTTCTGCTCCGTATTCAGCTAGCCAGCTCTTAATTTCCTCCTGTCTTGCAGTGTACACAGTGGCTCTTATGTCAGGCCCGGTCCATTTTTATCTTGTAATCATAAAGGCCACCAAAGCAATTATCGCTGGTCTTGACTGTAAAAGCTTGTCATTAATTAGCCTCCTTGCCTTCAGTGCTGCGGATTAGCCGGGGCTGAGGCTGAGTTAATGGCAATGCAGGTTCAATCATACTCCCGGATTTTCTTGCCTGGATGCGAAGAGCGGAGGAGGAGGAGGAGGATGGCCGGGTTTGTAAACCCCGGGCGGCGGGGGGCGGGCGCGGGGCTCACCGGAGCCGCGTA
>NW_010294453.1:0-6026 GCF_000700745.2 Antrostomus carolinensis
TGAGATTTTCCATGAACTCCTTGCTCATCCACACAGCTTTCCTGCCACTGTTGCCTGATTTATGCCAGATTACCTGTCAACAGGGCAGTGCATTTTGCTTTAGGTAAATTTTGCTATAATCCCATCTCTAATTAGCATAACATTCTCTTTGGAAAAGACAGACTACTAAGTCCTGCTGTCTGTTTTAAATGCTTCTTTTAAAACATTACACATGTTCATGTCTGTCCTGGTTTTTGCTAGGATAGAGTTAATTTTCTTCTTGATAGTTAGAATAGCTGTGTTTTAGTTTCAGTGTAGGACTTGTTATGAGAAGAACACTGATAAAAGTACTAATGTTATTAGTTGCTGCTGGAGCTCAAGGCCACCATGTTTGGCTGGTTCACAGCTGCATTAGGACTGGGAGGGAGAAGCAAACCCAGAACTGGCATTTGGATGTGCCAATGAGATATTCCGTATCCTATCACGTCATGTCAGTATATTAACCAGGGCTGACTGGAAGATGGGGGTATTCTCCAGGGGATCGCTCGGGCTCACTCTTCTGAGGTTTTGGTTTCAGGACTGTCTCAGCTCCAGGATCACTGGCTGGCACAGGCTGGGTATTGGTCCGCAGGTGGTGAGCAATTGCACTGTGCATCACTCATTTGTATAGTCTGTTATCACTGTTGTTATCATTATAACTTTATTTTAATTAATAAATAGTTTTTAACTCAACTCATGAGTTTTCTTGCCCTTTTCCTTCCAATTCTCTTCCCTACTCCCTGAGCAGGGGGTGGGCAGGGTGAGAGAACAGGCTGTGTTTGGCTGCAAACTAAAAGGGTGAAGCCAAACTACCACAAGGTTAAAGAACATCCAGACAGAGATAAGTTTCATAGGCAGAATAGATGACAGTAAGGGAAGGAATAAAATTTTTGAGGGTGATATTTACCTTCTGTTTGACTTTTCACCTGTTCTAAAGAGAGAATTTAAGGATAATAACTCCTATGAACTTATGAACAAGATTTCTACACTCCAAAACATGACATTCTTGGTGGATTTTTATAACCAATTCAAGTGTTAGGTAGTAGTTACATCCCTTACCTTTCAAAGAGGTTAAATCCAACAAAATAACTACAGCTGTTTAGTATCCACATCTTTACCAAGCTTCACTCTTCCCATCATAGCATTTTACTTCAGTTTGAATGGAAAGGGAAGTCAGGAAGGATCATGAGAATGGCCCTTCTAGTCACTAGTTGTTAGTGTGCATATGATACAGTCTTTCTGCTTACTCCTACCTCTCTTACCCAAGCTCTTTTTGTTGCAATGTTCTTGTTTTAGAAGTGGGGAGGTTTATATAGGGGTTTTTTTTTCTGTTTATAAACCATTTACCCAGAGGATCTCTAACTGAGCTCTGCTAAATCAGTAATTTGTATTAGAAGGTGAAGTATCTTGTTTTCCTTAAGAATCAGTGGACTTGGTTGTTTTTAAGCACAATTCATGAATTATGAGAGCTCTGAAGGCACTAGAACTGAGCATAACATATTAAAAATCTGAGTAAAGGAAAACATTACATCCAGTGCCAAAAGCAGGAGGAAAGCTCCCTCCTTATCTCTAGGAGCAGCAGTCTTTCTTTGCTGTTCAAATTGTTCTAGTTGCTAGCAATTTCTACCTCCATTTCCTTCTTCCAAAAACTTCTTTCAGACTTGCAGAAGCCAGACCTACCTATTCTTTGCTCTCTGTTGCTCAGGTAGTGCAGATTTGAGGATGATATAAATAATTTCCAAGACAGATAGGAGATTTTGTGGTTAAGAGAAAAGATTTATTTCCCCTTGAATAACCTCTCTGAATCCTGATGGAGGTGTCTCACTAAACAGCACAGACAATGCAGTGAACTCCTGAAGAGGTATCACTGAACTACCACGGAATGTCAAGTACTCTACAAGCTGTACCTGACCTGGAAAAGCAGCATGGATTGCAACTTGCTTTGTCTTCCCGAAACATTATGTCATTGTGAATTACAGGGCTTGGCTTGCTAGCATTTGCAAAGCGCTTTGAGATCTGCAGATGGAAGAATACTTTATACTTATATTGTTTTGTATTAAAAATGTAATTGAAACCTGTTTTTAATGGTGTTGATTAATATAATAATATAAACTCATTGCAGTGCAAGCTCAGAGCCATAAGGTCCATGGTGAAGTCACAGTGAAATGGCTGCTTCCGTGGTGGAAGTGTTGACACAAGCCTTGCTTTCTCTTCTGTGTATCTTAAGTAGTTTCAACAGCAGAGTGTAAAATAGGAAAAGGCTATTTTGCATGGTTTATTCCACAATGATATTTAATATGGCAGTCTAGTTATGAAATAAAAGGCAAGAAGGCAGCTCCAGCTTCCTGTTTGACTTATTTTCTGTCCCAATTTAGCATTCTAGCATTTAATTCTGGTTATACCTTGCTTTTTTCTTTTGCTTTGGAGCAATTAAAAGGTATGAGCTGTAATCATTTGCCTCCAAGTCAGTAATAAAGTCTTACCAATCAAGGGAAAACACGACTTTTATAATTGAAAGAAAAGGTATATGTGTGATATTACTTCTACCCAGAAAGGTTGTTTTGAAAGTAAAAGTATGTAGCATAGGGACAGTTTACTACCTGTGTTAGATGGCAGATGCAGAAGTGGACTTTTGCCAAGGTCTCAGTTATATAAATGCATGATTTCTAGAGGTGGGGAAATGTAAATTCTTCCAATGGCTTTCTGTATAAAGAATTGACCCAGAAATTTGGATACAAGTACTCCTCTGAAGTGTTTGAAAACTATTCCATATCCTTTATCTTGAGGTCAACTGTAACTCAGTGTTGTCAGGAATCAATGAAAAAAACTGTAACAAAACAGAGTGCAGATCTTGTGTGTGGGTGGATGAAAACACTCTATCATCACTGTACAAGTCATGAACACTGAATATCATCAATTTAGAAGTATTTTTAATTAGTCCATTTTCTTGTCACGCAGTCAGCAACCATTTCTGAACACTGTTAAAGTCAAGGCGAGCAATTTAACAATGATTTTTAATGTGAATCTCTAACAAAATAGTGCCTGTGGTATGTTTTCCATTCCCTGAAAAAAGCTTTTTCATCCATTGGCCAGTTCTCTTCAAAGACAATGATGCTACTGAATATTTCAAGGGAATTGCTGACTTAACAAAGCATAGAGATCCAAACTAACGTTCTTACGCAGTCAGTATGTTCATAAACTTTTTAGCTATTCCTGAGTTCTTTTTAGACCAATAGCTATTTTGAGACATGAGGAACAATGGATAGACAAAGGATCTAGGATCTTGTAGGAAGGGCAGACAAATAGAGCAACTGGAGTTGTGGACAGAAAGTTTGAACCGACAAAAGCACCAAGCATGGGCATGCTGCTCTTCTACGCTACTTCGACATAAATAATACCAGTTTAATACAGAACTGGTGATGCACAGTTACAAACTACAACACAAGCTATAAGCAGAAAAGCAAACAAAATAACAACCTGTACTCACTTAGGTGGCTCACAACCTAAATTCAGGTCGTGTCCTCTGGGTTATACAGAAATAGAGAACATTACCGGTAGAGTCCATTGCTAACTGAAACATGTAATAGGGGAATGGCAACCCTTCTGTCAGTGGCCCACAGAACAGGCTGATGTGCAGGACTGGATCAAGCTAAGCCTTTGGGAGGTTGCAGGGGATGCTGATACCATCAGACAACAGTTTTGGTTGGTCATCAACACTTCTTCTTTGCTTGCTGCTTCCTCCACCCTTCTCTCAGTCTTTCACTGTTTCTCGCAAAACTCTTCTTTTTTGATCCCTCAGATTTCTCTATGTACTTTCATCTTTTTCCAGTTCTTCTTTCTGACACTCCTTCTTCTTCCTTTTTTTACTTGTTTGTGGCATTTATTTTGTTCAATGCTACTTTCATCTGTAAAAAACCACATGAAACAGATATTTTAAGACATGGACTGGTCTTTCTGACTGAGCCCTTGATTAAGCCATCCAGGAGATCTTTGTCAGGCTGCCATATGGTATAGTTCTCCCCTCACATTGGTCCTGAGTGTTGTCTAGGCCATGAGCTGTAGCAGTGTCTGTTGCCTTAGGCTTTCTGACATGCTTTCTAGAAGCACCGTGCTTCTGCAAAAAAAGGAATTTGTATTTGAATTACACTGCGCTCTAAAGATCCATATGGACTCTACAATTTCGCAGTGGTTTATGCTTTCTCAGATCTGAAGAAGCCTTCTGGGTTTTCACACAGAAGGAATAGCTATTAAAAAAAGAAACAGAAATAGAAAAAATGAGAAGTACCTGCTTGCTCATTCATACCTCATGTTATCCACAGCTATGGACCACTCCTTAAGAACCTATCAGAATGAACCAGCTGGGTCTAGTATTCAAGCAGCTTTTCAAGCAAATCAGAGCATACCTTTTATTCTAGGAATTTTTAAAAACCCCTTCTCCTTCTGCTCCTGGTCTCTTATCTTTCATCCTCCAACATATACCTGTACAAGGAAAAAAGGTACCTTGCTTTCTTACTACTCTAATTGATGCAGATCATTTAGGTGCAGCCACATGCTTATGACAGACTGTGCCATCTAAGCTGCAGAAGGCAGCTGTGTTAGGGGATGCTGATCCCTAACTGCTATATACAAACTGCTCGTAGGTTCCACCTTACCATTTGCACACTTTTAATTTCATAGTTCTGCTTTCTTAAGGAGCAGATCTGTGTCTTACACAGCTTGTCCTCTGGCTCTCCTGGATATAACTTCAGACAACTCATTTTAAGTCCCGTAGAATTACTTACTACTAAAGAGGAGAGACAGCAAGTATCTCTCCCTGAATGTGCTGAATAATTTCTACACTTAGAGCTAGGGTATATTAATCAGCATAAGCTTGGTCTTTACTGGTCCTACATCTCTTCCAAGGAAAAGCAAGTCTCTGTCACTTGTCCAAGTTAAAAATTCACCAGCACATGTAAGCACAAATTGAACACAGAAAACAGATAAGTCTAAAAAGCAGCATTTCCATGCAGGTAGGCTGAACTTGTCTTGTATGAAGTTAAAGACAGAAGATACATCCTAATCAACCACTTAATATGTGGGGCCATACCAAATGCACAACACATGCTGTTGGTTGCAGACATCACCTCCTGCCTCGGAATTTAAAAAGTCAAGACATGAACCTATAAATGCAAAGTTATGTCGAAGTCTAATGGAGAAAGCAAACAAAATGCAAAACAGTGCAAGACTGTAATTGTGAATTCTGAAATGCTTTGTGAGAAACTTATCAGAGGCATTAGTTGCACCATTTATGTTAAAGGGAGTCAAGTCATGCCAATTCCTCTGCTAACAGTAACTATTTCTTCTCTGACTACTTTAACAGGTAGGTAATTATAATAATAATACAGAAGCTGCTACTGGTCCCTAACACCTCCTAAAACAAAAGATCCTTCAGATTTTTAAAGTTATGCTGACTCCATTGTTTGCAGCAGGTGTTTGAAAGGTGGCATGGGAAGCATCCTAGGGCTAAAGAAACATATTGTATTTCTCTCATGGGATCCAGTTCAAGAACAGCTTGAGAACTAAAACACTACAGTCAGGTTTATGTGACATTAGTATGCTATTATATTACAGAGCAGAGAATGAACTGCAAGAGTTATATTGGTTTTCTTATGTCCAATATAGAAAAATAAACTGACTTTAATGTATCTGTATTTTCCATATATCTTTACGTTGCTGCTGTGGAGTATCCCAGTATGGAGAGGTCTTCCAGTGGACTGAGACTGCATGTGCTGTGCCTACACAGGGGTCCTATTCATAAAGGGTGTCCAAGCTAAATGAAGGTTACATTGTACAGCACTTCTTATGTACTTCCCTTCTGTATCATTTGGCTAAACACCCTCTCCAGTGCTAGGAACTTCCTTTTACCTTCAGCGTGAACTACTGAGATAAGAGCCAGCTAATAAGGTGCAATAAATACTCTATGGGCATTATTTGCAGTTTGTGACAGCCAGGAGAGGAGAGGAGAGGAG
>NW_010294454.1:0-1661 GCF_000700745.2 Antrostomus carolinensis
GGAGATACATCCCCTGCCCATGACCAGCCAGGTGGTGGGGACAACCAGGCAAGACAGGACAAGCCCCAGGGACGCTCCCCGTGCCCTCACCCTGCGGTCCCCAGCCGTGATGTTCTGCAGGGCACCCGAGGCCGCCTCTGTCGTGTGCTTGTTGAGCTCGCAGCGCTGCAGCAGCCGGTTGTAGATGCCCACAATCTGTGGGTTCCAGAGCCACTCCATGCCCTTGGGGTCCTTGGAGACCTCCGTGAAGGTGACGATGTCTGCATTCAGGTAGTGCTGCAGGGATGGGCACAGTTAGACCCACACAGGGGACGTCCCCTCTGCAGCATCCCTCGCTGCTGGTGTCCCCTTCTCCCCACGTGCCTGGCCTCAACCGTTGGGCAGCTCCAGGCTGGCAGTGACCTGGCAGGTCAGCCTGGCTGTGTCATGCCCCGTGGCACAGCAAAGTGGGGGTTCAGCACCCTCATTCACCCCACACACCTGATTCACCCTCCGCTGAGCTCACCCACTGTCCCACCCATCAGCCGAGGTCAGCGTCCCCCTCCGCCCCAGCGTCACCTCCACCGCCAGCTGCTTCCCAGTGCCAACCCCACCCCAGGTGACACGGCCATTACGGTGCCCACCACTTCCCAGTTGCTGACCTCTCGTGCTTTCTTGCTCTGGGGGCTGAAGCAGCCCACCAGCTCCCCTGCCACCATGCTGTTGTTGTTCCTCCTGTGGCCTTCCAGGCGCTGGAGGGAGGACGGGGGCATTTCGTCGTACAGGCGGTAGGAGAGGTTGCGCAGGACGCAGACGGCGTTCTCCACGCTCTGTGGGGAGGTGGGACAGAAGGGTGTCAGGAGATAGAGCCAGATGGGTTTTCCCACCATCCCATCACCCAGCTCCTGGGGCTCACCTTGTCCTCTGACTTGCCCACTTCCAGGGAGCTGTTGACGTAGTGAATCATGGAGTCCACCAGCCCATGGCACTCACGCATCTTCTGCCGAGTCTGCTGGCTGGCAGAGCTGAGGTTCCTGCACAGGGAATGTGGGTCCATCATGGCGAGAAGGGGCTTCCCCATGGCCACCCCGCTCCTGTCACTGGGGGGTGGGCACGTAATGCCTCTCCCATGGGGCTGACCAGGCTTTGCCTTGATGCACAAGCGCTGCAAGGGATGGGGACCCCAGAAACAAGCCCTGGGGACCTTCCTCCCTGTGCTTACAGCACAGATGGTGTCTCTTCCTCCACCCAAAATTCACCAACAGCAGGAGGACTGGAGCAGCCCAGAGCAGGTACCTGAGGAAGCCTGTGGAGTTGTAGAAGATCTCTGCCTCTGAGGGGTTCTGCTGGATGACACCCGAGCCCCCCAGCCCGGAGAGGGGGACCAGGACCAGGTCCGTGAGTTGCTCCAGCGTGTCCCGGGCCAGACGATCCTTCAGGTTGTCACTGGAGGAGAGATTCCACAGGATCCCTGTGCAGAGAAGAACCCTCAGTCCTGGGAACGGCTGGAGACCGCGTCCACCCTGACCCACCTCCCTGGGGGGCTCACACCAACCACCCGCAGCCACGGAACAGGGTGGGTAAAAAGGACGCAAAGAGATCGTCCCCATGAAGTGTCCCCAGCCTTACTCATGGGTGGTGCCCAGGCCACCACGTGTGACAACCCAGGGGAGGAGGACCCC
>NW_010294454.1:1929-2211 GCF_000700745.2 Antrostomus carolinensis
TCCTGGAGGGAGGCCCAGTCCCCAGAACATCTCCTCCACCCACCCAAGAGTGCCCCACCACGGCAGAGGGGCTGGGGACAACCCCATCTCCTTTAGCTCCTGGGTGCTTACCTGCTTCTTGGCATTGCCGTCGCTGTAGCATTTGTGCTGGAGGTAGGCAGCGCCCAGGACCTGCAGGTTGGGGTCGCTTGCTATCAGGTATTTCACTGCGGAGGGCAGGTCGATGTCATCAAACCTGGAAGCCACAGGTGGGTGAGGAAGAGGATGAGCAGAGCATCCTAA
>NW_010294454.1:2350-2666 GCF_000700745.2 Antrostomus carolinensis
ATGGCACTGAATGTGTCCGTGAGAGGATCTAAGGCCACGTGCAGGACACACTTGAGGGTCAACCCGTGTCATGGTCCCTCACTATGGGGCCAAATCGTGCCCACCACCTCACCCCTCCTCCTGCACCCCTTGCAGCAAGGTAACACCAGGCAAGAGATGGAGGGTTTTACCCCAACCGGACAAGGACTAAGCCAGTGCCAGGCCAGCCCTGCTGGCACTCACCCTCCCGACTGGTGACTGAGCAGCGTGCTGTGCCCGTTGTACATCTCCATGGCCCGCTGGTCCTGGAGGCGGTGGCTGGACTCGGCCAGGCTGC
>NW_010294455.1:0-8678 GCF_000700745.2 Antrostomus carolinensis
CCCTGCTCTTCACCACTGTAGGGCTTTGCTGGCACCGAGTCACCGGCTGGGTCAGGCGCTTGTCCTGTGAACTCTTTGGAAACAACAACACACCTCGCATCTTGGCTAAACGGCAAATTTTCAGCAGCATAAAGAATAACCTCTACTAGTGGTAAGTACACAGCTCCTGGTCTGAGGGCTAAAATTCCTGCATATGAAATTATTAAACATTATAAATGCTCTCCAAAAGCTGTTCCTTCCCGCAGTTGAGGCAAAACCTTGAAGACATGTTCCCCATGATGATCCCATTTTTCAGATTTTGCCAATTTGTTACAAAGAACGCTACCATGAATATGTAACAGCTGAAGAACTTTTGATAATGAGTGAACAGAAAGGGTGCATATAAACAATGTGGCCTCATGAGTTCAGCAGCAGTTTGTAGTGAAGATAAACTAATCATAAAGCAATACTCAAGACAAAGAGGGGTACAGGAAGGCCCAAGAAAACTGAGTTTATCTTAGAATACACCTAGCACCAAAGCAACACTCCAGGCAACAGCACTCAGCTGTTCAGCACTACAGAGGAACACGGGGAAGGAGGAAGAGCACAACCTTCAATGCCTTCAGCCCTGCATGAGAAACACAAATCTGGTGACTCACACTCTTCCATTCCAGGATGCACTGTACTGAAGGTCCACACAGCAGTAACCTCTTCCCCACCCAGCCTCAGAGAACTACATCCCTGTTGTCACCTTCCTACAACAGCACAACTAAAAACTTTTTAAAATCTTCTAAGTCTTTCTCCAGAGACAGAAGACTACAGAACCCATATTCTTAGGAAAATGTGCATCCTGATTAAAAAATAAGCTTTTTCAACTGAAGATTTGATGAAGAGCATGTAGTTGAAAACTGTCTACACATGTATTTCTTGATTTAAGCAAGCAGAGGAAAGTTAAGCTATTTTTCTGCGAGTTCAGGGGGGGAATAAAAGGTCAAAAATTACTAGAAAAAATGTACTTCCTCCTCTATAACCTCCAAAATTATTTGGTTCATGCACTGAAAATTACAACTCCCCTTTCTAAGCATGTTCCAACCACTGAATGAAACTAACAGCCCACATCATTCCTGTAATATGTTTGCCTTGCACATCTATTTCATTAACAAGGTTTTTTTCTTTTTATAGACAGATTGCAGCTTTCATTGAAACAGTTTAATTCCCACAGGAACACGGAACAAGTCTTTAGGTTCTATGGGCTTTCATGTCACTTCAAAAGCAGAGACAGAAGCCAGAGCAAAAATTTTACTGCAAAAGAGACAAGGTGACAACAGACCATGAAGGGTAAAGCCACAGAAAGGGAGAGGGAATGGAAGGAGCATGAGCCTCGAGCAAGGAGGCAATGTCATGGCAGAAAATCAGTCACTACATTCAGCACGGGACATTCAGTTAATTGAACATTAAATAGAAGAGACTTCCCACAAAGCAGGCTTGAAGAGATCAGATGTAGGAAGGAACACCGTTCTCTCCCTGTATACCCACAGCATGTGGAGTAAGACAGGAGAGGAGATAAACCCTCCCCGGGTGAGGACTGACCACACTTAACCAAACCCTTTGGTGAAGTTTCCTGCTACCAGACAGTTTTGCGACAGCCAAAAGCAAAACACAAAAAGCCGCTACAGCCTCTGCCAAACTCAAGGGCTGCACCTCTTCTGCAAGCCACAGGTTTCCCATTACAGCTGTAAAAGGATATAAAAAGATAGTGATTTTGACTGGGGCAAAGAGAGAAGGTGGACTGATTCCACCTCAGCTCACACCACGTGTCAGGGACAGGTGGTTTATCATGATCAGCAATAGGAAGCTCTGCAGTTCTGGCAGGAGAAGAGCTGGTCTGTAAGAGTCACCTTTGGTGATGAAAACTGATACGACAACGAGTGTGCTACAGTCTGCAGCTGGAAAGAAAAAGCTTTCACGGACAACGGAAAGCCAAAAAGCTACGTTAAATTGAAGCTGGAAGCCAATATACATATATATATATACAGGACACAGATATAACTGCAAAGAGAAAGGAAAAACAAGCTGAAAGCTAAATTCTTCAGCTTTACAGTAGAGAGACCGCAATAAATGCCTAGAAGCACAGCTTAAAATCCCCATAGGACCTTCACTTTTGCCCCTAGGCCCAAGCTTTAAACACATGCATATGTGCATACAAACGCACACTGCTGTGCATGCAGATTCACAGTGTAAGCCTCATGTAGGAGATAAGGCCACACATAATTCCACTGCATTACAGCCACGTAAACAACTAAAGAAATGCCGCGTTTCTTCAGAAGCTGAGGGACTCAAACACAATTTAAAGCAATCTTGAAAATATAAAATCCTTCCAAGTATCAAATGCACAAAAAACAAGGCACAAGATCACAATCCTATTTGGAAATTACTAAAAGGAATACGTCCAAGTTTCTACATCAAGTATTTTATCACAAACTAAAAATTAAAAAAACAAAACCAACCGACCGAACTGTCCAGTCAGTACCTCAGGTTTTAGTCTCCAGTATTCTAACTGCCTCGTTAAACCAGCACATCCCAGAAGATACTTTTTTTTCTTTTTTAAATGTTCACAAAGGTTAGTTTACTAAAGGTAAAACTTCAGTCGATGTGGAAAGTGTGTTGCGAAAGCAGAAAATCAAAAACTAAATGAAAAGGTAACCTTCCCTTTCCCACATGCGTTTCAAGATTAAATCATACCTAAGGCAGCGTTCAAGAAGCCTGTCTCAGTTACCAGGCTGCTTCTTCTCCTCCAGAACTTCCTAAAAATATACTTCTGGTTTAAGACGCTCTTTGTTTCCTAAAGGATACGTATGTCTAGACAAAAGCCTTGTAGCTAGTGTAGAGCTACACATTTACTTGCTGCCCAGTTCCAAATACCAACCTGTGCACTCATCTTCAGCTTAAATGATTAGCCAGCACTAGTCAGATGGAATAAAGTCCTCAAAGTATAGCAGTTCTTGCTACACTTTAAATTGATATATGTGTTCTTTGAATACTTCATGTTACATAATGAAAACAAGCAAACAAATCATTGAATAAAACAGTATTTAAGAGCATACGTTACAGCAGCACCTACCAACAATGAGTTAATACAGAACTTCTCACACAGAAACTGAAAATAAGTGGAAACCAGTTTGGTGATGAGAACCATAGAAGAAATAAAGTGAGAAGACCTAAAATGATCCAGCTACATTTCATACCTCTTCATCTACTTGCAGAAATCTCCCAAGAAACATACAGAACTGGAAGAGTAGCTTGAAAGCTTATTATTCTAAAAAAAGAAACACATCCGATTTTTGATACCTAATGAAATACCAAGGTAAATATAAGTACATTTAATTAACACTTATGGCAAATTATTTCTCTAACTCTCCTCGTTTACAGCTTCCAGCTTCTCTCTTTGTGAGCATTTGCTGTTTCAGTAGAAGCGTGACTTTTGATCTCATCAAAAGACGTGAAGTTGGAAAGTGAAAGTCAGGGAAAAGTTACCTCGGGCAGATTTTCTAAGTCGGGACAAGAGGAGATACAAAGAACAGACCAGAAAAAGTAACAAACCCCATCAAATTGGGAGGGTGGGAGGGAGAAGGAGGAAACAACCTGTGGACTATCAGTGTGTTTGAGAAGACTATACACACTTTGAGCAACTCTATACTATTTTATTTACCTGGTAATCTGCAACAAACACTTCACCTTCACAAAGGCCCAAGCAGGACACTTTAACAAACTCTTTGTCAAAACAGGGCCAATAAACACGATCAAATCTGTACCTGTGAAAGGGAAATTTCTTTCAGAACACCTAGGAAATATCAAATTTTGAAAATAAAGATAATTCTGGGAATGCCTATAAAAACTAATGCTTCCCCTGTGGTTTGGTTTACCCGATCTTAAGGTAAAGTACAGAAAACTATTTCAGGGTAAAAAGTTCAAACATCAGGGTTTCATTATGCTTTGCTTCACGGATTCACTGAAAACACAGGACCCACTGTTGACCCTAAAGCAGACAAGCTCTTCACCTGTAAGTCTCTTTTTTAAAATCCAACTTATTCCTTGTATAACGCGAGTGACAATGTGACGGGCTTAAATGAGAGGACTCCTAGAACGGTTGTGCCACAATTGTGTTGTCTCATGTCAAACGCCATTTTTAAACAGACTTGAACAGCAAGCCTTCTGCGCTGGGCTTCCATGGAAATACCACCTCCAATACACCACTTGTGCAAATGCCTCGAGAAAACATTTCCAATAAAATGAGAGCAAAGATGAGAAAGAAGTTGAAGATGTTTAGGATTCAATTTCCATACAGGTTGAGAGATGGTTCAGGATACCCATATGCAGAACTAAAGACACATTTTTAATAATTTAAGAACTTTTCCTGATGTTTTTCTTTTGCTTGTCTGTGGGATGCTTTGCTAATTCAAACAAGAGCTCATTCTTAGACAGGAAAACCTTTGAAATATTTGCTTTAAGAATGTACAAACATCCAAAACAGGCCACAAAGCTGTTAGCTAGCCCACACAGTCCTGCACGTAAATAGCGGCTGGCATCCTAGAAGAAAACACATGAAGAGGAAGATGTATCCAAAACACACCCCCAGAGCCCTCCACCACCCCGGTTACTCAGCACAAGGAGTCAGAATTACACAGCTGTCAAACTCCAAAAAGGCATGAGCAGTATTTCCTCTTGGGGCACAGCAGGAAAGACAGGACACCCAATCTGCAAACAAGCCAGAAGCCTGTGAAGAGCTAACTCTCAACCAGGCTGAGAAACAACCCCCTTAACTCTTGGCTCCACAGCTAAGATGCCCTCATACAGTGGACCACAGCCATGGGCTTGTGTGTGCTGGCGCACATCTCCACGGTAGTTGTGTGAGTACCATCTGAATCCTTCACAGTAAACACTCCCAAAAAAGGCCTCTCCAACTCTTGCAGTCCTGCTGAGACACATAGGGAAACACTTTAGACACTCAATAACATGCAAATACCAGGGACAACTTTTCTCACTGTCAACTTCCTCAACTCCCAGCCAAGCTGATCTTGCAGGGTCAAGAAGGGGCAAGAAGACAGGGAGACCCCAGGGTACGTAAAGCCAAGGGAGGCAGCACACCTGGGCAGTCTCCCCACATTCCCCAGGTAACAGAGCAAATGAATGTCAGGAGGTTACTTACAAAGCCAGAGAAGAGCAGGGAGTCTGCACCATGTGGCAGGGACAGGTGGCTCAGAGGAGGACCAGGCAGAGCCACGTAAGGCAAGAGCAATGACCCAATTTTAGTACCACCACATTTCACAATTTGCACCCTGTTTGGTAACATGTACACACAAAAACACCACACTAAAATGGTATGGAAATACAACTCACTTTTCTAACCACCAGGTGAGAATGACAATAAAGTAAAGAAGTTTGCTCACTACCTTGAACATTGCTGCAAGCAGATAGCTGTTTGTAACGGGTAGTTAGGAGATCACATACATCAGCCTGTACCAGTACTTGGCCATTCATGCAAACAGTTCTGAGGCCTCCAGCTCCTCTCCATATACCCCCACAGACCCCTGCTGCCATCTTCATTATCCACTCTTCCATACTTTTCTATTCCAGGGTCCCTGATAGCTCACTCTATGCTTTTTCAAAATGATGGCTGTGTGTATGTAACTACCTAAGGAAGCTGCCAAAACCCAACAGTTTAAGTGGGGGTGGGTACTGCTGCTTCAAGGCTGATCATTCCAGTACCCCAATGAGCAAAACACCATCTTAGCATCATCAAAGGCAACTACACCCCTAGTGCTTCTGTTTGGTGTAGTGTTCAGCGCAAAGCTGAGCTGTGATCCACCAATATCTTCACCAAAGAGAGAGACATGCCTCGAATGAAAAATCAAAATGCATCAGGAAGGAAAAGTGGCATTAAAAAGGAAAAGAAAAAGTACTTTTAGAGGAAGCCAGAAGATGGCTTACCAAGGTTCCAGCACCTCCTTAGACAATCACAATACTGTGCAGTGCGTTGCAAAGGGAACCTTCTCGAGCATGCAGTTTGATCCAAATAAGCATAATAAGTCCCACAGTACTTACTGTCATATTTACCATAACTACTGGGAATCAGCAACAAATAGGATATTAGAGAGCTGTGTTACTAAAAAAAGAGCTACAGTGATGAGGCTGTATTCTAGGGTTGTCATAGAACTTTCTATAAGGAAAAAAACAGTGGGCAACAAATACAACCATTAATGTGGACTGCCTATATGTACAAAGTACAGTACATTCTTTCAATATCAACATACACATTACCAAAAGATCCAAAGTATATGGGGTTTTTTGTATTAATGTAGGTTTTCATGTGGATGTATTTTTTAAGTTTAAAATGAATGTAGTGGGAGTTGGACTTGATGATCCTTATAGGTCCCTTCTAACTTGAGATATTCTTTAGTTCTATGATATTTTCTCCCACAGAAAGGGAGAAAAAGGCTACAAAAAGAAAAGCTTTACAAACTCAACATTGGCATAAATGTCCCAAATACACTGATGAATGGCCTTTAAATTTTTCACGCTGCACTCGTCATTTTTCACTTTCTGAAGAAAAAGGTTCTCTGAACATCAGCAGCTGTACCCTGACATGGGGTTGATTTCTGCTTGAATCGCTATAGACACTTAGTTCATGCACTGTATTTTATTTTCTCCTTTTGTGGAACTACAGTATTTGATCTGTTATAAACTTAGGTTACAAATTACAAAATGGCCTTCTGAAAGCACAAACATCATTAAAAAACAGGGGGGGACAGGGACGGGGCGGGGGGGGGGCAGGCAATAAATCAGTCAGCCTTTTTTTCCAAATGGCCCTCTACAGTCAAGTCCCTTCTAAGAGCAAAGCAAGGAACAACACAGCATCCCAGGTTTTTTAATTATACTTTTGTTTCCAAAAAAAGGAAACACTTATGAGTCACTAAAACTAAGCTAATCTCTTCATTCATTTAAAGAAAAACATTTCAAATCAGTGGACGAGGGAGTGCTAGCTTGAAATACGGATTCTGAAAGCACAAAACCAAAAGGCCCTTTTTCATCTCTGCTGTTATTGATTTAGGGAAGCAGAAGTTGCTAACCCCTAACAAAACCAAAAAGGTTTTTTACAGAGCTATTTTAGACAAATTTGTCAAGTTTATTATACCTCAATCATTGCAGTATCATCAAAACTGGGGGGTAAGTTAAGATACAGTTGACAGATGTAGCAGAACAAGGATGGGTTTTCTGTAGAAAGAAAATGAACCTTCTAAAATACAATGCTTCTAGCAAATACTTCCTCAGGCTGTAAGGAAATGCACTAGACACAGGCTGCAGTTCAACTGTTGCTTCCAGCTAATTTGAGCATAAGCTGCTGCCAAGAAGAGCAGTTTGACGCTCTCCTGCCCCTTCATTCCTGGCTGAACGCGACCAACTCTTAATTCTTCCCATGCTCAGCAAAGCTTTGCCGTGAGCACTGATTCAGCTGAAGAAAACACTTTTGGTCAGGTTCAGGTTTCAAGTGGATCCACCCCCTGCTCCAGCTCACCATAGGGCTGCATAAGTCCTGCAGAACAGGGCAGCAACTGAAAGGAGCAACCACCCTTCACTGAAAGCTCATATTGATGTCATCTTACAGCAACTGTCAAATTGCAGCCTGGGGGCAGGGTTTTGTCTCCTCCCTTCCCAAGCGCCCTAAAACCCCTGGTACTAGATTCACTATTCACTCTGGTAGCAGTTCAATGACTAATTCTTTCTTTCAAGTGGAGGAGCTCCATCAGCAGAGACAGAGACCAATCACCTCAGCCATAAGTCATTTGGTATGTGGGAGACCCAGCCCATGGGTCTCCCTGGCGTCAAATCTCGCAGAACAAGAATTAAATTCTAGAAAGCACCAAGAATAAAAGTGGCTCATCGAAGGCTTGTACACCTCTTCTTTTCTTATTCATTCTGGGGGGATCGGGGGTGGGGGGGAAAGAAGTGCCAACTCTCCCTCCCCCAAACAAATATTGAAGTTGTAACCCTCTCCTTGCCAACAAGTATATCACACATAGAAGCTGGCACAGCTCACTAGCGAACTCTAAACAGCAGCAGAATCAGCCCTGACAGGCAGCCAGTCTTACCTATGCCAGTTGAGCCACCCAGCAAAGATCAAGTATTTCAGGTGTTCTCTTGAACTCCTTGATTTCTTTCATCCTCACCAAAAGAGACTTTCCATTAGTCCAATCCTTAGAAATCTAGTAAAAAATGATGCCAACAGTGATTCAACTCTTCTAGAGCTTTTCTGCTTCTATGAATTTCAATTTACTGTTTCCAGTCTATATATGTCTTCAACAACACATACTAACTATTCATCTCCCCAAAAGCAGTGAAGTTTATCCAAATCTTGCAGCTCAACAGGACTTGGTTTGGTACTTAGATACAAAAAGAGGACTTCAGGACAAAAGCACAACTGGCTGTGCAGAACACCCTGGCCCCAATCTTAGGTTTTGCACACCTGTATCTGAAGGAGTAATTCCTCTTCTAGCACACACAGAGGGTTGCTGATCTAAGGCAGGAAAGAAAAAGCACACAGCAAGAGTTTCAGTGCCCTGGGAAAAAAGCCACCCTTGTCACTGACTAATTGACCACCAATCTGTTCAGCTGCACTATCAGACTACTTGAAACAACCAGCT
>NW_010294456.1:0-15481 GCF_000700745.2 Antrostomus carolinensis
ATTTATATATATTTAAATTATATTTAGTAATTATAGTTTGCTATAATTCCTAAATTCATCTTCTGAAGCATTAACAAATATCATGGTTTTGCCTGAAGATCCTACTAGTGTGGTGGAATTCCTCAGGACTTACTGCAGCCAGGTGACAGTTCCCTCAGCTTTGGCTTGCTTCAGGACTAAACCAGTCACTGGTCTGACAGGTGTACAATAGTTTGAGGTTGACGATAAGGCAAGGGAAATTATATATAAAATACATTTTTAAAAATTATTGGCTCCCTCTTTCTGCTGCTCTGATCAGAGCTGTACCTGACATCAACCAAGAGACAGGACCTATTTCACAATTCTTCTAGCTGTACACAAACATCTCCAGATCACTTAACTTTCTTTGTTCAGCTCATATGAGGAGAACTCTCAACTACCTTGACGGAAACCTTGATTTAGCTTTAAATCCCTTCTTTAACTTTACTTGTTTATCATAATTTCAAAAATTACATCCTAGTCCTCTGCCCTTAGATGAAACACAAATGGTATCTTCTGCTTTTCTGCAAACCATAAGTGTGATTCTCATCTCCTGACTCTCCATGACCCAACTCATCACCTTCAGTCTGACCCAGCCTGGCATATCTGCCCATAAAACATCTAACCTAGGAAAAAAGATCACCTTTTGCACAGACAAATCTAATAAAAGATTCTGTCAACACCAGTATTTGCTCATGACTTTAAAACAAACAAGAAAATGCCATAGTGCAACCACAGAGTCATTGTTTTTTTCAATTCTCTGCAGATCATCTTTTTCTATTTATTTTTCAGGTTACTACCCGAGTGGCTCCCTCCCTCAACTCTCCCTGATTAACAGAGAAAGATACAGAGCCTTTAATCAGAAAAGCTGTTGTAAAGACACATCATAAATCTGTTATTGAAAAAAAAAAAATAAAAATAAAAATGATACATGGGTTCATACTGGAGAGGAACAACAGACACCAAGTTCAGAAACCTCTACCAAACCTCTTCAGAACATAAACTAAGAGATCTTGCATGGGATCTCAAAGCCAACAAGTGAATTGGACCTTGATTCATGTTGGTATCTGAAATGCAGTTGCATTTTAAATAGATTCAAAGATCATTCTTCCAGCTGTTACTGAAAGAGAAAAAAAGTTAAAGTGATACATGGGTTCATACTGGAGAGAAGCACCAGACATCAAGTTCAGAAACCTCTACCAAACCTCTACAGAACATAAACTAAGAGATCTCGCATGGGATCTCAAAGCCAACAAGTGAATTAGATCTTTATTCATGTTGGTATCTGAAATGCAGTTCCATTTTAAATAGATTCAAAGATCATTCTTCCATTACATTTATAAAGCACAGAGCCCCAGAAACCTGTAATCAAATCCTTTTTGTTGTAGTTCCATGTGTCAATGAAGTGGAACACCTGGGAAGAGAAACTGCTTACCTTCCAAAGCCCAGATGTGCATTTGGGCATCAGAGAAGACAGCTTGGATGGAGGCTTCTGGGTGCTGAGAGGAAATCAAAGCATTCTGAATGCACTTTATAATAATATCACCAAAACTGCATGTTTCAATTAAAGTATTTACACATCTGATGGGGTCATGTCCCTCCCCTCAGGAAAGACTGGTGAGGCTGACAGATCTCGGGGAATACCCAGAAAAAAATCTTATCTTTTAAGAAACCAAAATTCTTTTTGGACAGGAGCTGCCCACAAAGCTATAGCTATGGTTGGGACTTCTAGAAAATAAAGCATATTAACTAACTAGTTTTCAAAGGCTAAATGGGCAAAACAATTCTCCCAGGCCTATTTCATGATCTTCCTTGCCCCAGTCTATAACTGATCAAAAAACTGCTGTACATGTAACATAAACCATTATCACATACAGAAAAGATCTGCATATAAAAATATAATCTCTACTTGTTGGAAACATTTAAATTGCTAAAAAATAAAGGCCTAAAGTAGGGGGGATGCTTCTGTAAAACTTAACTGAGTTATTGTTCAGTTATACTAAGGGAAATATCCAATTGTTTTTCTGCGTAAACACTATGCAAATTTAGTTTAAGTGTTCAAGTTCACCTGAAAAGTACTAGTAATATTAGTACCAATATCTCATAAGGAGAAATTCCCAACATTCTAGCTACCACTTCTCCCACAAAAGAAAACTATAAAGAAATCATTTGGTACACTGACCTAACAAAAAGTAGCTAACTGAATTTTTACATTAACTAGAAACCACGTCATCTTGCAATTAGTATGCCAAGGCAATTGCATTTCAGTTCTCAGTTGTGTTTTACTAGTACATGATGCTTTAAGCAAAATGCAGTTTATAATCAGATGAGTTCAAACAAGTATTACTATTCTTTTTTTATGCAGGAATGAAATATTCCTGCTATAAAACTCACAATAAGTACAAAGTTGTACTTATGGAAAACCTTAGATTACAAGAAAGGTTTTTGAACCATTACTATAAGCAAAAGGTACATAGTGCCAAAGCAGAACCCATGCTCATGCATTTCTAGTCCATGCTGCTCAGTCACAAAACGGAAGATCATGATTACCTTGCTGAAGAAATACATTATCAGCACTTGCTTTGACAAGAAGTTTTTTATCTGGAAAGAAAAAAAAGATTTAAAATATAATCTGTACTTATCTGAAGGCATGCACAGCTGGCCCTCCTCAACCCTACCATCATCTCACAGTAGAAAGGGATTGAGGGAAGGATTTTTGTTATGTAAGCTAGTTGAAGAAGGAACTACTCATTAACAAAAATTGAAAGTTCTTTCAGAAGAGAGAACACCTGAACTGCACTGGCTGCAACCTAACTGTACTGCAACTTTTACTCTACCTGTTCTTGCTTGTTCTGAAGCCATGTGTAAATAAAGCTTGGCTGTACTGCCTCACTGCCAACTCTTGCAGCAGAGGGCACTGGGAAGGATTCATGGTGGGAACCATTCATTTGCAGATCTACAAGAGAAATACAGTACCTTCAGAAAAACTGGCTGCTGTCACTTTAATCCCCAAGATACAGATTTCTGTTATTGACATGCCTGCTACACTTATGACTACAAGGCTAAAAACAGTGCTGTGGAAAAAGCTCTACCTGAACCTGATGTCCATAGCTTTGGTCCCCTTCTCCTAACATTAGGACTTTGGACTGATCCATGCCATGGAGAGCTTACATCCAGAATTCCCATCTTGCAATTTACAGCAGGTGAGCTGAAAGGTGAATTAACATCAGACCCAGGCGATGTCTTTAAAGACATTAGTGACGATTTAACCAGTGAAGACATGGAGGCTCTGGGAATTACATTAGACCTCTGTGACTGGAAAGACATGTCTTCTGCCACAACAGCTCCTAATGACAAAGAACACACTGCATGAAGACAAACAGGCTGGCACATATGAAGTAAAAAGATGGGTTTGCTATTTGGCTGCTATTTCAACAACCTATCATTAGACCTTTCATTAAAGGACATTGTTTCCACTATAGTTTTGCAAAGAAGTACACATCTGCATGAGCATGAAATGTTTTAGAAGTTCACCAGTTTAAGAACAGCAAGTGATGAAAAGGATCCCTGTGGATTTATTTATTTTTCTCCTTTTGCTAGCTAGAATTACTACACCCTGGTGTATATAACTGCCTAGAGCATGCTTTTGGGATTAAGTACTAGAAAAAAGGCTACCTATAGAAGAATGGCAATTCTTTCTGATTCTGCTTGGTACATAAGAAAAGGCACGTCAGTCACAAAAACCAAGGAGCAGCAGCACTTGAAGAAATTCCCCTCTGATGTACCAACAGTCCCCTGCTGCTCCCAGGGCACTTGTATCCCAGGCACTGACTGCTAAGGAGTCAATTACCTGGCACCCCTTGTGCTGCCAGGAATGATGCATAAGTCTGGCAGGTAAAACTCCTGAAATGCTTGCAGGCTGCACACAGCTCAAGAGTCAGACTGGCTTTTCTTATTCTACAGTGATATCAGTGAATCACACAAACCTATTAAAAGTCCCCACAACAACAAACCAAAACCTAACTTTACCATCTTAAACTAATCATAAGAGCAGTTCTGCAAATTACAAAGCATCTCTTGACAAGACTTAAGTTCTCCCTGTACCAGGTTCAAGCACTTACTAAAACTGTAATAATTACACTTTCTTAAATTCACGCAAGTGTGGAAAAAATACTGTATTTCGCATAACATCATGCAAAGTAAACAAACTGAGTAAACATGATCTTTCCAAGTCTTCTAGTTATTTTGGGATTCTTTCAACAAGAATACTTAAAATGAAATTGGAAGGAGAGACATTTTTAGGTTTGCATTTCTTTGCAGAAAACCCTGCAATTAATTTCCTCATCCCACTTAATTGAGATTAACGTACCTGTGTAATCTACTGGTACTTTCATGCTTTACAAACAGTTATGAGCGTTTCCTCACATACCTGGAGTCTGTGGAGATACTTTCAGCTCTCCTGCTGGCTGCTTTGCTCTCCCATTTGCTGCTGCAGCTTCCTGCTGTGCGATCAGCCTCCGGGTCAGATCACTCAGAAGACTCAAGCACTCCCTCGATATTGCAGTCCAGTTGTGCGGGTGCCCACCTAGCAGCATGCAAAAAAACCAAATGCAGTAGGTATGTTTAACCCAGATGCTCATCCTTGTATTTATTCTGACAGTGCCCATGTAGTCTCAGCATAAACTTCAAAGATGACAGCACCGCTCCATCTCTAAAAAGACACAGTGCCTTTTCACTGTGACAGTTTATTTGTACTGAGAGGAAGATGAAAACCCAGACTCTATCCTCCCATCAATGGATAACTCTGTACAAAGACTTCAGTGAAGCCTGCTAGGCAAGCAGGAATTGCAAGCAGTTCAGCCCATCAGATCTGAAATCACTAAACAACTCAAATGAACAAAGTTGTATAAATGGTGACGGTAAACAGTTCTGAAGTAGTACAAACACTAGAATTCCTGATGAGGTGTAACAAGAAGTTCCTGAAGGCTCTCAAGCAGTTTTAATTGACCTTCTCTGCCATACTTGTATATAGCAAGAGGCTTGAATACTAATTTAAATTACAGCCACTGTTTGCTTTCACCACTCTAGTGGTGAGTCACTATTTATGCCTGATTTCATCTCATCCACATCTGAACATTAGCTTTCGTACCCATCTGTTAGATTATTCAGTTTGGACTATTTGATTGGGGGTGTCAAGAGGACACCTGTGTTTCCTCGTGTCCGTCATTTAAATCAAACAACAGGCACCAGAATTTGTCAAGTTTAGTAGATGAAACAATATGAATATAGATAATTAAGTATCCTTTGGGAAAAGGCATCATAGAGATACTTTTACTTACGAGGTCTTCTGGCTTACATAGCATGCCTCACAGCATTAAATAACTTCTAAAAACATTTGACTAACACTTTAAAAAAAAAGAATCAACATGAAATAGTTTTTATAATTACCTGGCTGACTAAGGCTAAAGACTTCCTGTCGTCGAACAGGAGAATATTGGGAAAGTAACATCAAGTCTTGTAAGGCTAAAAACTACAAAGAAAGGAAAATGGTTTAGTGCACACAAAGTCCAACAGATTTCCTTAAAAAATGTAGTTATCCATACAAAAGCAATCCCTAATAAAGAATGAGTTCACACAGACTAAAACCTGCCGTGTAACAGAAAAAGAAAGGCGGCAAATGACTGCACACATCCCTAGAACCACTCTGGATGGGGTTGCTGAGTTAGTAAGAACTTCAGAGAACTTTACTGATAAGTCATTTCTTTGGAGTTCAAGATCTAACACCATTTTCTATCTTAACGGCTAACAGCTCAGACAGAAAGAACCCAAGATGCAAAAAAGTCTAAGGAAAAAGATGGTTTTTGCAACCAGAGCTCAACTACACAGTATGCCATACAGTACCAGACCTAAACCTGCTTTTTCATGTGATTAAGTAGTTAATGTGGCAAACCAAAAATAACCAGATTTCTCACACTATGCAAGACCCAGTTAAGAACGAGGCACTTTAGTAATGGTTGGGATTATAAATTAGGCTTCCTCTGCCTTTAACTGTGCTGTGCTCAACTCCTCCCCACCCATCCTTTGATAGTGCATCAAAGCTTAAAAAAGGATTCAAATGGATTGCAGACTATTATATCTCCAGTCTTATCAGAGATCTGTAATATCAGTAAATGTGGATTTTGAACGTGCAGGAGAAAACTCATCATTATTTACGGACTACTTCTTAGGTCTCCAATTTCTAAGTATTATAATCAGTAAATCCCATTAATTATTACCATAGTCAGATCAAAATTACTCTTCTTTACCCCCAGATTTTTAAATACCTTTTTAGTATTGTTTTTTTTAAAAAAGAAACCCAACTTCCAACATGAATATGGAAATAATTTTTTTAGTTTTCAAGCGAGAACTCACAGGTAAGAACTCAAATCTAAGCAGCAGTTAAGAGTGTACAGAGGTTTGACAAAACACCTGCTTCTCTGACAAGACTCAAAGAGTTAAAAAAACCCTGAATGTCACCAACCTATTGTTTTTGCATCAGTACACACTAATGTGCCTATGTTGTAGAGAAACAGATCTTACCTCTAACTAACCGAGTTTGTCTCCAGCTCAAAGGAACTCAGAGTGGTGGCCACCAGCAGATGTCACTACTAAACAAATTTTCACCACTAAGAGTACCTGCCTCCTGGGAGTGTTCCCAGGCAGCGTGGAAAAGCACTAGCACCTCCGCTCAAATAACTGCTACCCAGGAGATCTATTACATGCTTTGAAAAACACCTTCTCAGCACATGCCTAGCTGGAAAGACCGTGGGAATTCCATTACCTTTATAATGAGGGGAGGGTTGCTGTTTAAGATTTTAGGCAGGCACTGGTCTGTCTCCTCAGCAAAAGTTGGCTGGATAGGAAAATGATGTGTCTAAATATAAACATCAGAAGTTGTGTTATACAGAGCGAAATACAAGAAAACCTCATGAAAGACCACACCCAAGCTGGTACTTGCCAGATGAATGATGAGCTACAAAAGCACATACCCCATTGCTTCAACTTACTGTAAACTAGCTTGACATTTCTAAGATAGAAACACAAACTCCTTACGTTCAAAACTGTAAAATGTTAGAAAATCCAGATAGCTTCATCTTCAAATTCATAGCTGGGGCAACATATCATTTTGCAAATAAATTCCTCTAACCAGATACCCAGGGGAAAAATTAGTGACACCATTCAGAAACAAGATTGAAATCTAGACTGTAATGTCTTCTCTTTAACCACTCAGGTGAAGAACTGAGAGTTCTTTTACCAAATAATAAAATATTTTTTAATTCTTCTTGTGCACTGTTTCACTAATAAACTAATGAATTCTTATTTTTATCACCATTATATTTATATTCTCTGTTTGAACAGAATTTCTGTTCTTGTGGCTACAACATTTAAAACGTAAACAGCAATGATTAAATTGTATCAAACATTGCATCTCTAACACTATTTAACATGGACTAGTTTGGGCACAGATTCCCTGTCAGGTGTGTTACTGCACTCATTTTACACATCATAGATTTATTCTCCTCTGTTTCCAACTGCAAAATTGAAATCTGAGATAGCAATTGCTTTCAAATTGTTAGTAAAGTGACTTCAGGTGGACTAAGTTTACAGTTTCTTTCACGACTTTTCAGTTAACACTAGGCAAATATTTACAAACAGCTCTGGAAGTTTTTTAGTTCATTCAAAAAAAATGTGGATAAACAAAGCTTTTGTTCAACAGTCAAAAGGGCAAGGTCCATTTTATACCTTCACAGGATGTTTCTTTTGCTTTATAAAACTGTGGAAGACAATACAATAATTACAGGCACTGGCAGGCAGTGTTCACTAGTGCTTCAACTATTATCCTCTGAAAAAGGTTGTTCGCACCTCAGACCTGGAGCTGTCTACAGATTATGACACATTATTACATCAATTAGGCTTGACTCATTTTTAATCTTTTCTCCATGCAGTCACAACAACTAGACCTTTTTAATTAGAGCTAATACTCCAACAAGCACTGTATGCCATTTCATGTTTTGCCAGTGTTTTGCCAGGATTGAAACTTTGCTTTTTTTCCTACTAATCTGCAGTCTAGTAATGTTTAAAAAATCAAGTTAGATGAACACTTTTCTTACAAAGAAATATCTGGATTAGTCAATAAAGATCAAGTCTTCTCCAGTTCTTTGTTGGCAAGACTTTTTTTTTTTTCCTCTTCAATCACGGTCTCACATTTATTCTAACACCATTCATTATATATTTAAACACTCTTTTTTTAGCCATATTAGTTTCTGAATTAAAATGATGGAATGAAAAAGAGCAAGTGTCTTAATTCCCAAGATTGCTTGAAGTCTATTTTAATACTGCAGCCTGAATTAGATTAACATGTCTCTGCTTTGGAGAACTGTGTACTTTGATGGTTTGCTTGAATTTGAGATTTCTAGAGCTTAGCTTACAGAAAATTGGCACCATTTTGTTCTCTGTCGTATTGTAAAACTGGATTGAGAGCTATACAGTTTCTGGATGTTATCTTCCCATGTAACCTGTAGCTGTTTGTCACAAGTCTTCAGCTAGTCTCATACTCAAATACAAAACCACTGCATAGAAACACATGCAGAGACCAAGCTAGTAAGCTCAGCCAGACACACATGGGCCCTGTGCTGGCTCATCTGTCCGTACACTTAACGAGGACAAAGAACACGGTACAGACTCCCTGAAACACAAAGAGGTTCTTTGTCAGGGTGGTCCCAACAGCATCTGCGTGGATTTAGCAAACAAGAACAGGAGAAGGGAAACATGGAAACAGAAGTAGAGGAGTAAGAAGAGGAGGCGGAAATAACAAAGCAAATTGCTGTAAACCCATAAATTTTGTAAGCAGTGTAGGCTTGTGCTATAGGGAGAGAAAGGGAAGGCCAGTCAACCCCCAGGCCTCGGCTGTTCAGTTATCAGACATTATCTGTGGCACAGGCTTTGAAAACTCAAGAATTCCTAAGTTATTTCCTAGTAAAACTGCTTTTGAAAAGAAAGTAGCACCTGCAAAACACCAATGTTACACCTTTAGCACTGTCACCAGGTACTAACCTCTGTAGCATAGATTTTGAAGAGCAACCATGCAATGTACCAGGTAATCAGAAGAAATACACCACATAACCAGGCATGGTAAAACAAGGAGAGATCCAATAAGCCAGTCAGGGAGTCAAGGGGATGCAATTTACTGCAGATAAAACAACCAAGAAGATACAAGTATTTTTATTATGAGCTGTTACAGTAGCAACAAGTGCAAGAATAAAGTTGCCTTTTAAAAAAAAAAAAAAGTTTCTTAAAGATGTTTGAGATACCACTTCTTTGATTTTTCAGTAACTATGATGAAATGAAGTTAAGAAAAAATAATGAAATTAAGGAAAAGAAATATTAAATAAATAAGAACGATTACAGTTTTAGTCAATGAATGTATGAAGACTTCAGTTTCCCTATTTTAAAACAAACGGTAGCCATACAAAAACAAAGATATGCCTCCCCCCAAAACACAGAAAAGCAGATAACACACCTGTATGAGATTTGGGGAGATCTGCCTTTCTAATATTTAGAGACTTATGAAGATGAAGGAAACCTGAGAGTATTTCTTAATGACTATCTACAAGATGGTTCCTCCAAGGGGATGTTGGTTCCTTCTGGATCCATTTCAGAAATACCCGACACTCCCCACGTTCTGTGTGCAGAGGCAAGGAACCAAGTCCTACCACACACAAAGAACCAACTGCTAAGCTGGATTTCTTCAAAGGCAGCAGCAAAGGGAAATATTCTTCTGCAAGTTTTCAGCACAAGGTAGTACCTACCTGTCTATACGAAGATCCATTGTGGTACTTATCCACACCTTTGGGATATAACCTAGGGGACCAAAAAAACCCAAACCACTGAAACAACTATGACACTGCAAAACACATGCACAATAAGCCAAAAAGACAAGAGTAGGATGCATGTATAAAGACAAGAGACTGGTCTTGTAACACACGTGCACGAGGAAACAATCTGCCTCTTGGTTTGTTTTTTTTTTAAGAAATGGAAACAAGAGAATGAAAAAAAGCTTGAGGCCAGCAGCTGTACATTGAGATATGTAGACCTTATCTTTTATTGCTACTTCTCAGCATCGAGTTATTTGTGTTTCCTCACTAACAAAAGAGGTTCAGTAATAATTTAATGTTAATTTTCACCACAGCTCAAGCAGTAGCAGAGTGCTTTTAAAGTCTTCATGGAAGCTGATAAAGAACCACTGTACTTCTAATTCATCCCCTAATGTACATAAAGTGGGAATAATTCTAGCACATTTTGACGTTGTGTAGGAGGATAACTACAACTGCAACATAAAAAAACCCCGGGTTTTTAGAAAGTCCAGTGCAATCGCCTTCATCAGCACAGATGATTTCACAATCATTTTAAAGACCAAACTGCAGTTCCATTTGGGAGGGAGCCATACGGCCTTTGTCTCCCAAGTTTCCTCCAAATAATATAAAAGGCACTTGAGAATAAAGCCAAAGTGCTAATTTTTACTTTAAAAATAGTGAAAATACAGCAACATTACATATAGTGAAGTCACGCCCACTGATGGTACGTGAGGTTCAGCTCTGTGATGCTCCATTTCCAATACCAGGTGGTGGAAGGAGCACGAAGGCACGAAGATCTTTACACATGTTAAAAAAATATTTGGGAATACATAAAACATCCCTGCTTTATAACTCCCTACAAGTTGTAAGGTTTGATTCCGCAGATCAATATAAATTACAGACTAAGCCAATTAAATGTTTCTACTTATTTATTTTATAATCTTTTTGCCACAAATCAGGATGGGTATGTAAACAGTGTCCCAAGTATCAGGTTTTAAAAGGTACACTTGTAAACCATCAGCTGATTATAGAGTTTGGAAGCTCCTTTTATAAGCAAGTTATTTCACAGCTGCCTGCAACAAGATTTCCTGCAAAGAAGAGATCACCAGAGACAACAGTCTGTGTTTTGGTACAGTGACCAAACACAGACTCCAGATTAGAAAACTATTGTTCCCCACTCCCTTCTCCTTACAGTACTTGTCATCTTGTTAGAATGTTATCAGCTAGACAATAAAGTCTTCAAGAAGGTGTTAAATCTCTTTGGAGAAGAGACATTACTCATATTCTAAACAACCTGTGAGAATTGCCACCATGCAAATATCACTATATAAACCCCACGCCTTTTCTCACCTTTTTAGGGAAGTGTCAGATCTTTATTTGTTTAAACAATCTATCTGCCTTCAGCAAGTTCTGTGGAAGGCTGAAAAATTGTGTAACAGGCCTGACTGATTAAAAATAAACTTTTCAAAATACAGAAATTGAAAAAGAAAAAAAAAAAAAAAAGAGAGAGAATTTCAGGAACACTTACCAAAAAAGTAATAGGCAACAGAGAAGTTTCTAACAAAATACAGCGATTCTGCGCAGCTGTGCTTGACGAGGAGAGGCAAAGATCTCCTGAAACGTAAGTACTTGTATTGCTAAAAACCAAACAACAATCTAGTTTAGTATTCCACATTCAGAATTAGTCAATGAAATGGTTACAAAAAATAATAATAATAAAAAAGGACAAGATACTTGAAAACCTGAAGTCCAGATTATTGTTAAAAGATTAGTTTATGGCAATTCCACATGTTACACCTATATTTCTTCTCCTGGTCTCTTTCTGCCTCTTTATAATAGTCACTCATGCTCACCCCTGTTCCTGCTGTGACACTAGGAAAAAGGACACCGAGGTAAACTGACTCTATACACAGGGGAACAAACTAGAAGAATGTTGTCTAATGCAAAGTAAACAAAAAAAAACCAAAACCAGCATATTTAATCTACTAGTTTTCATTTAGATTACAAGAGTTCCATTAAAATACAGGGAAAATTCAGACAAGCATGAGTTACAGAGTCAAAGAAGCCTCCAAGGAGCTAAATCAGTGTAATACTGATGCCCTTCTTCATACAAAACAATTATACTTCATTCCAAATGACCAGAGCAACTCATCTGACACTACATACGAATGAAATCAAAGTGATTTAGTTTTGCACTTGGCTAAATTGCATTAAAAAAAAAAACAGAGAGAGAGAATTGACAATATTAAAATTATAGAATTTTTAAAAATACTTTAACTACAGCACTGCCAAAATGGTGCTTGCTTTGCTGAAAAACTGAATGGTCACAACTTAAATGTTTTCCAATAATAACCTCGTCCAAAGATACCTTTTGCCAAACTGGTTGGACTTTGTAAACCTGGGAATCATGCAAAGCTAACGGCTGCTGTGAGGCTACAGCAACAGAAGATGATGTTTCACAAGCCACTCCTCACCATTTTGGGTTGGTGCACATTTCTGTGGGGCTGCTGGAGCCCCCTCCAATGAAATAAATGGCATTTCAGTTTTCACAGCACTACACACACGAACAAGCTTTGGATGCTGAGCTTTAAGCAAGATTAATGTGCTATTTAGACTTTAAATTATCTGGTACTGAGTTACAACAGATAATATGCTTTCTTCTTCTCAGGATTTTCAGCTTTTAGGTTGTTAGGTTTTGTTGTCAGTTCCTGAAGTTAACATTCAGTTTGTGTATACTGTTTCTTTCCTGAAGTGTACACTTTATCTATTAGAGAAAGCATGCCAACAAGCAGCTGCTGCTGCCTTATTAACAAAAAAAAAGGGCTTTTTTATTTACTTAGACAGGTCTTTCTGCAAAGGTGTTTAAATCTCTTACCTGTATGATTGGAAATGGCAAATAATTCATATTGTTCATAAGATACAAAAGACTATAACTGTATCCCATGAAAGCTCCAGAAAGTAGAAAAAAGAGGTGATACTCATTCAGGCACATCTGAGGAACAGCATCATCTAGGCTAAAATCAAAAACTTAGAATTAATTCTGAGTTTAAAAAAAAAAAAAAAGTCATTCTAGCCTTAAGAAGTGCAAATCATGAGTCTGATTTTGTTTTCCTGATCAGTACATATGATGATACCTCAGTAAGCTTTTTCTAAAGTAGGAGTCCCACCACTTAACTTTGTAATTGATGCATGAGGATGTTTCCCGTGTTTATGAAGTATGTCACCTTAACCAGGACATCAAGACTTAGTTCAAGTGACAAACAATTTGTCACTTCCCATGAGGAATCCTGGCAGTTTAGTTTCTCTGCCTGTTATTTCTCCATGCATTGTAACATTTACAGAGGAGGGTATTTCCTATCCTTTAATAAAATATAACAACATGTATTTTTTTTACTTTTGATAGTCCTCTAGTTTTAGTTTTTTGTTTGAAAGAAGCCATCAGTAAATACACTTTACAACAGAAGTTCTTCACATAATTTATCATTAACACACACAAATGGTTACCTCTCTGAAGGTGTGCAGGGCACAGCAAGGAACTGGAACCTCCCTTTTGTCATAACTGCAGCGCACCAAGACACCAGCATTCCCATGACAGCATGAGCAACCGAATGCATCACTTGCTGAGGGTGAATAACTTTTCCTATCAGTGCTAATCGAGAGCATGGTATTGAAGGCACAACTGCAAGTAAAAGCCAAAAATGAATTTTCATTACTTACCAATAAATCCCTTCATTTAAAAAATACCCAAACAAAAAAACCCCATTGTCACCAAAGAACTTTTCACAGTTGGAATTAGTAATTAAATGATAAAAAAATTAATGAAGTGGCTCAGCTAAGAGGGTCTCAGCCATGAGGAAAGCAGGAATCTGGGATGATTTACGTAAAATAAGCTTTGTGTATCAAGTATACTAATTTAAAAGGAAATCTAACAACGTTAAGTACATCAAATGTAAATACAAATCTCTTTAAATGGTTATCCTATTTAATTCAGGTACAACAGACAGTTCAGCAATTTACATAACCCACCTGCATAAAACTCAGCATTGAAGATGCTTATTACCAGTATCACCACAGACAGAAGGAGGATACAGAAGATGACATAGGAAGCATATAAATCATTGAAACAATCTAAAATTAAAAGAAAAATATATTATTGCTCAGAAGACCTCAGTAGCACAACAGTGACACGTTAAGTAATGAAAAAGAACACTTAAGCAGTTCACAATCACTAAGTGCATCAAAGGGAGTATGTTCAATGGAGTCTAATCACACACCAAATCTGCCCAGCTGCACAACATTTCTGCATAAAAACATATTTAAATTTCACAGAAACTGTTTTACACCTTTAAAACTGGGTTTCTCATAAGTGAATGCTCAGAGTTTTGTTTAAAATAAAAAAATCTTTCAAAGTTAATTAAACCATGGCTCAACTGACACAGCTCCCCTCCATTAAAAGGTAAGAAATTCCTTACAGACTAAATTGCTTTTGAAAATGCAAAAGCCTAAAAGAATCAATCAAAGGGGGAAAATAAAAAACCAAGCCTCCCTGCTGAGTAGCTAAATGATCACAGGTATCAAGGTTCCACCTAAACATCTCCCAATTTCCTATGTGTGCACTCAAGAGAAAGTTTTTCTCACCATGCAGAGCTGCCACTTCAGGGATTTCCCTTGTGAGTCAATGCACCGAAGTTAGAGGAAATTTAAGCTCTTTACACAAACAGCAGCTGCACAGGGTAGAAAGAGGAAGTGTGCCCTCAGTACAAGAGAGACATGGCCCTGCTGAGGCAGGTCCAGAAGAGGGCCACAAAGATGGGAGGCAGCTCTGGGAAGACCCTACTGCAGCCTTTCACTACTTAAGGGGGACTATAAGAAAGATGAGGACAAACTTTTTAGCAGGGTCTGTAGTGACAGGACAAGGGGTGATGGTTTTAAACTAAAAGAGGGAAGATTCAGACTAGATATAAGAAATTTTTTACAATGATGGTGGTGAGAACCTGGTCCAGGTTGCCCAGAGAGGTGGTAGAAGCCCCATCCCTGGAAACATTCAAGGTCAGGTTGGACGGGGCTCTGAGCAACCTGGTCTGGATGAAGATGTCCCTGTCACTGCAGGGGGTTGGACCAAATGAGCTTTAAAGGTCCCTTCCAACCCCAACCATCCTATGATTCTATACTTCGAACAGAGAACTACAGCACTTAACCTATTTTTTCTCTGAAGGACATACTTACATGAGCTTGCAACAGTTATTTCTACCTAGAAAGAGTTATGGCTGTTATGGTTATAAGCAACACAGAAACTCCCACTTCAGAGCCTAAAGACCATTCAGAAACAAAGCAGAGAAGTAACACAATGCCACAGGCAGTTCCCATTATCTGAGACTGAGCCCAAAACAACAGATAAGGGGAAGAAAAACCCAGGGACATACAAACACCTGACTGTAAAAAGACAAAAACATCGAAGGCGCCTTCTCAAGCGTGGCAGCAGAAACGATTTTATTTTATAAACGGATTTAGAGTATTAATACGCGGTCACTTCATGTAACAAAGCACTGACACAGCCGCTGCTGTGGCCA
>NW_010294457.1:0-2518 GCF_000700745.2 Antrostomus carolinensis
CTGGGCTGGGGGGTCTCCACCTTGGAGCCACTACCAAAAAAACGTGCCCCTTCACACACACAAACCCAACACAAGGAGTTTAATGGAAATTAATGAAAAAGCCTTTAAATCTTTGTAAAGTAAACACATTTAGAGATTAAATTCCTTTACCTGCTACAAGAACATGGTTGAAAAGAGAAACAGCAGTGTTGCTGCAAATGTGACTGAAAGCATCTCCTATAACAGGAAGCTAGGCTTCTTCCCAATGACATTTCGTCCTATTTGAAGAAGTTGCTCCAAATTTAAAGGCAATGGAACAGAAGGGAACCAGTCTTCTGAGCAACTATTATATTATGAAATCCAAACACAAGTTTTTAGGCCAGTTAACAAGCAAACTGGAAAATCTGTCTGAAGAAAGGAATTACACTCAACTGTGAAAGCAGAGGCTAGATTTATCAAGTTCACAAACCCCTTCACAGCTTACTTCCTCCACTGCCACTCAGTAACAAGGTTAGTTATCAGCATCACCAAAATATTTAAAACTAATAAGCCACGTGCAGGAAAGTTTGCTCTTTCCAAGAAAAAACGTGAAAGTTATGTAAAAATCTGCCAAAGCAAAGGCTCAGCAACAACCCTTTGTAGCAGCTAGTAACTGCTTCAGGGTCTCAAAGTCTCTTTAGCATTTCACTATGCTGAGTAACTGGAGAACAGGTCAGAGATTCCAACTGTCCCTTCCCCTCAAAAAGATTTCCAGAGCAAAACTGTTATGTCAGAAACTAACTTACAATTGAGAGATAAACCACTTTATATTCTATAGCTTTGAACTATAATAATCACTGATGTCAAGCTAAGGGAAAAAAAAAAAAAAAAAAAATCAGATGAACAGAAAAATACATTCCTTCCTGCTGCCTGGGGGGTGGGGTGGGCTCAGCTGGTCTGACAGCTCAAGTGCCAGTGGAGCCTGGTCAGAGAACTAAGGAATGCAGGTTTTCTCCAGCATTAACTTAAAAGAAATAAGAGAAATGCTATGCTATGGCCTTGTTTTTTCCCCTCAGAGAAAGACTGAAGTCAAGGTGAAAACCACCTAAAACCTGCAGAGGTTCCCTTCCCTTTTTTTTTTTTTTTTTTTTTTTAGAAAAAGGGAACTTTAAGTGTGGCAAAGAATCAAGCAGCCCTTCTTCAATTGCTGCAGTTAAGTCAGTGGTTTGACAGTTACTAGCCCTTTTTTTATCACTGTACCAGGGTAAGCTAAATAAAAAGTGACCTTTTTGCTACTACTCTGGAGTTGGAGAGAAATTCCATTTGTTTATCTCTGTTATTCAGCACAACTATTATGCTGCAAAAGCTGCAAAGACAATTAGGCTTAGGAAAGTAATTTTTAGTGTAGTCCAAACACTAGTCTGTTTACTAACTTGTTCTCTCACCTAAAACCTCCTAAGAGTTATGCAGTAATTTAAGAAAGTTTTTTACACTAGAGAATAAATTTTCTTTCAAGTGGTTTCTGTGACTTGTTTGTAACCAAATTAGCTTTTGAAGACACCTGTATACACATTCAGAGGCCAAAATGGGAAACATCTTCTCAGATTAATCTTGAGCAAAGTTACAAAAGAAGATTTTAAAAGCCAATAGACACACTAAAGCAGGGGTCCTCAAACTTTTTAAGCAGGGGGCTGGTTCACTGTCCCTCAGACACTGTCGGGGGCCGGACTATAGTTTGGAAAAAAATGATCGAATTCCTATGCACACTGCACATATTTTATTTGTAGTAGTGCACAAAAAACAGGAAAAAGAATGCAATATTTAAAATGAAGAACAATTGTAATCAACAGAAACAAATAATATTCCAATGTGAACTATGGCTCTGGCGATTTGCCAGACATGTCAGTTTGCATACAGCTAAACCTTAGCCCTAATGGTTTCATTCAATTAGGTTCTACTATATCTCATTCTAAGATTAACAGTTTAACCATTCATTGCCTATGCACAGACAGATATCTTAGTCATTTATGAGAAGCCCACTTGTTCAAAATGTAACTGAATTTGTGGTCACCAGGAAACAAATCCACCCAAAAACTCTTGCAACTTTCAATTTATCTGGCTCTCACATGCACTGATTATCAGTCCAGTTGAAGTCTGTTCCTGCTCCTTCTGAGGAACTATTTGTGCAGGCAAACAAAACAAGGCCTGCATGAGAAAGTTAGGTTTATTAATGCTTCCCTCCTCAAAAACAGCTGAAATATGCAGCCTCTTTCAAACTCAGGAAAAGGTCTGAAGACAGCAAAGGAAGCAACTCAGCTGGAATAACTAAGTTTCAGATGACAACTTTTAATAGCTTCCCTGCTTGATAGGATGAGTCTTCAGACTCTTCCACAACTGAAGAGCTGATAAGTAGAAAGCGGCTGAAAGTCTAAATCAGGCAAGGAAGTAGATATGGAATTTCCCAGTTCAGCCTTTAATAAGCTTCCCATTTTGAGGCACCTGTTCCTTACATTATATAGCAACTATTTGATGTTAATTTAAAAAAAAAAAAAAAAAAAAA
>NW_010294458.1:0-1156 GCF_000700745.2 Antrostomus carolinensis
ATGGGCAGGGCGGGGGGCACCAGGGACTGGTTCATGTCGTACATCACCCCCTCCGCCTCGTTGCCGAAGGGCAGCAGCAGCCGTTTGCCTTTCTGACGCCGGTTACAGAACCAGACGCGGACCACCTGCGAGGGAGAGGAGATGGGGAAGGTCAGGGGGGGAGAGCCCATGCACTGTGTGGGTGACAAGGAGACTTCTGCTGGTGGCATCTCCACAGCACCCTCTCTGCCACAGGGGCTGGGCTCAGACAGCCTGGTGGTGGCTACCAGCCCTGGCCACTCTCCCACAGCTTCCAGTATCAAACTGTCCTGATGCAGGTGCTCCGGATCCACAGCTGCTTGGGCACCCACCCTGTGAACCCTCCCAACTTACATCTTTGTCCAGGTTGAGGTCCTCGGCGATCTGGGAGATCTCCTGGGGACTGGGCTTCACGCACTTGCGGAAGAAGCTCTCCAGTGTCCCCTTCACGTTGGTCTCGATGCTGGTCCTGCGTTTTCTCTTCCGGGCTTGGGCCAACACTTGCTCCGCATTGCACATCTGGAAACGAGAGAGAGGCCACATGCTTGGTCACAGGGCTGGCAATGTCCCCACCAGGCTCTGGTGCAGCTGGCTGCAGAGGTCTGGGAGGGATGGGGACAGGCTTTGTCCCGGTGACTGTCCACTGAGCATCACCCCACTGTGACTGAGGCCATTCCCAGTGTCCCAGCACTGCTTGCAGGAGGGATGGACACAGACACGTCTTCCTGCGTCCCTCCAGGCTCCTCAGGGAGGAGCAACCTGCACCTCCAGCTCATCTGAGACTGCAGCGGGACCCGGCTGCTCCCAGACAGGAGCTGCCACACTTGTCACAAGGTGTCTGCAGGGGGATTTGGGATCCCCCTACCCTGGCAGAAGGTGATACCCGGTGGTTCACCCCACAACCGGACTGAAGTCACGGCAGTGAGATGTTGCTACAAGCACCAGACACCTGCTGCTCCCCTCCTCTCTCCCCAAAGCACGTGTAAAAGGGACGAGAAGCTGCTGTTCAATGGCTCCGGGGGGTGTGGTACCCCCAGCCCTCCCCAGCCCCGCACCTCTTGCATGTTGTCTGTGTTCTCCGCCTCGTTGAGCCAGCGCTGCAGCAGCGGCTTCAGCTTGCACATGTTCTTGAAGCTGA
>NW_010294459.1:0-2933 GCF_000700745.2 Antrostomus carolinensis
CGTGTGTGTGTGTGTGGGGGGGGGCTCAGCTGGGTGACAGCAGGGCACGACCCCCTGCTGAGGAGCGGGGATGCCCTTCCCTGTGTCCTGCTCTCGGGGACGGTGTGTCCTTCCCCGGGGATGCGGGTTGGTACTGCCGGGGTTCAGGGTGATGTCGGGGAGCTGCTAGATCCCAGCCAGGGTGAGGGGGTTTGAGATGTCAGGCGTTGCCAGGTGGCATTTTTTCTCCCTGTGTTTAGGGTGCGGAGATTTGTCAGGACCCGTTCCTGACCCGTGTCCCTTGTGAAGGTGAAGAAGGGAGGAGAGGCCTGCTCGGGCTTTCAGAGAAGGAGCATTAACGCTGCATGGGGCTGCACTGGGAGCTGTGCTTGGGATGCAGGGTTATAATCTTCTAACGCATTCCCTATCACAGATTTATTTTTTTTTCCCATTTCCTCTAGCCCTACTTCAGAAATTTTATATTTTTCTTAGAAAGGCCAACCATTAGAAGACAAAATCTTATTTCTTGTTTCTGCAGAACTATTAGGGGTGCATTCATCTCTTAACACCCCTGCATTTGGATGTTCAACGCCAAGGTGGCACACGAGAGATGATGTTGCTTTGGGAGCTGCTGCGGTGCTGTGGTGGTGACATCAGTGCAATGCAGAAAGCTGCCGCGTGTAATTAGAGCAAGTTCCGTTACCATTTGTTCTTTCTTGCTTTAACAGCGCCGGACTTGGTTCCATTAACTACAATTTGTGAAGAGAGTGCTTCGGAGCTCAACTCAAAACTGAGATGTACTAAATGTATAAGCTCTTGATCAAAAATTTCAGTGTGTTATCTTTTAACCTTTTTTTGAATGTTTTTTTTCACCATAACTGAAACAATTACTTATTTTAGATTTCCAGAAACACCTTGGCTGCAGCGTTTGTTGCTACAAGAAACATCCATGCCTCCAAAACATGCTTTCAGAAAACTGGTGAGTCTGAGAAGGGTCTTTGTATAATAATGTGGATTAAGAGCTTGATCTACCAGACAAAAATGAATTTGGATGTGGAGTATGAAGTGTCTGTGTGTCAGCTGACAAAACACTTCAGGACATTTATGTACTGACAGTATTTACCTGTGAACTCTCTGTTCCACAGTCACATCCAGGAGACTTCACTTTAATAACTCTTCACATTATGCTCAAACCAAAGTAGTGGTTGGCTTGCACAGCTTACTTGCTTCACGAGGATTTAATTCAGTCTTCAACTCCTGCAGAATTTTTGAAAAAATGCCTCAAATTCCAGTTTCCAGTCTTGCTTCTGACAGTATGAAGGAAGGGGTAACTTTCCCAGGCCTGTTTGGGTTTGACCTTGTGTCCTTGAGTGTAACATTTTTGCTGCCAGCATCATGGTGTTTAGGGAAGGCAGCTACATTGCATAGCTGTATTTTTGATAGCGCTTCATGTACAGCTTCTGAAGTGGTTTAGAGTGATTAAAGATATTAGGAAATAAACAGTTTCACAGTGTCACTTAACTGTTTCCTAGCTGAGGAAATTAAAAGTTGTTGGAGGTACAATGCCAAAGAAATTTTAGCAGAGCAATTGAACGACTTGCTCCTTAAGTGTATTGAGTTCCTTTAAGTATATTTGGATCTTGGGTTACAGATCAGTTGACAGGGTGTTGTGATACTTCCAGTCAAAGTAAATGCTCTACAAGAGCATGTCAGCATGTCTGTTCTTTCTGAGCTAAGGCTAATTATTTAATTGAATTGCTTTCTAGTGGGAGAGATTGCTAATGGTGTAGGACATAATGAAGAAGATTGATAACTAAAGAACCATCAGTGTTTTTATTGAAGCTGGCTTATAAAGATGAGTTGAAGCTTCTTCTATTGGCTGTGAATACAGAAGCTGTTATTTATCTTACACGCACTGTGTAAGGAAGATTGTTGCTTTCTAGACCTTGTGGCGTACCTGAGATAGGGGACCTTGGCTTGTGAGTTCGAGACAAGCTTACTGAATTCTGTGCCTTACTGTGCTAAAGCTGATTTGAAACGTCTCTTTTCAGGCACTGCTGAGGTCTCCTCTATCCTTGAGGAACGCATTTTGGGAGCTGACACCTCTGCTGAACTTGAGGAGACTGGGCGTGTGCTCTCAATTGGTGATGGTATTGCCCGTGTGTACGGCCTAAGAAATGTCCAAGCAGAAGAAATGGTTGAATTCTCTTCTGGACTGAAGGTGAGCTTTCACTTACAGCAGTTTGTTCAGCCTAGAAATACAAAGAACACTTTTTAGAAGAAAAGATTTTTAAGGAGAATCTGAGACTATGCTTGGAGTTACCCATGTGGACCCTTCACAGGCTTTATTGCAACTTTAATGTGTAGTAACTAGTAAATACTACAAAGAGTGGATATTGTTTGCACTTGTAAGGCTTTGCTTTCACTATCAGTATCTGGTTCTTGGCCAATATTGGAGCTTTATTTGTCTCTATGTAGGAAGAACTAGTCTGTCATTGAGTTCTGTTTTCTTTGGTTTCAGGCTGTCCTTTCTGTTTACTGTTGAATAACAGCCTCTCTGCTCCAATACAGTGTGCAGTTTGCTGACTTCTTTCAGTCCTAAGGGTAGACTGGAGTTAAAGAGCTGTTTGACAGCTCTTCCAGTATTTTTAATGACCTAACTTGCCTTGGGCAAAGAACAAGCTGGTGCTTTTCCCTTGTCCAGTTCCTAGGCAAGAGAGAACTGTTGTATTTGAACTCTGCATATCCTTTCTGGTTTTTTTTGGAGAGGTAAGTGACTTAATCCTAGACTGCTGCCAGTCTAATTTAGTAAGCTGAAGGCTTAGGCAGGTTCTGTCACCAGTCTGGAAGAACATACAGGCATTGTACATAAAAGCAGAACATTGGCTATTGCTACAGATAAGATTGAGGTAAGATGATGTTGGATGTTAGTATCATAGAATCACAGAACACTG
>NW_010294460.1:0-539 GCF_000700745.2 Antrostomus carolinensis
TGCACTTGGAGCTGGGGGACATCCAAGCCAGCCTTGCCCTGGGTGGCCAGGAGGGATGGAGTTATGGGCCATAAACACCTTCCCCGTGCAGCGTGGTGGTGTCCTGGGGCTGACGGTCGTGAGCTCCTGGGGGAGCAGAGGTTTGTGTGGGGACTGAGCTCTCCCCTTTGTCCTGCCAGATGAGTCAAACACCATCCACCTGAAGGTGATCGAGCAGCGCCCGGACCCCCCTATCGTGCAGGAATACGATGTCCCTGTCTTCACCCAAGACAAGGATGACTTCTTCAACTCCCAGTGGGATCTCACCACGCAGCAGGTCCGTCTGCTTGACTGGGGGCAGCGCGCTTTGAGCGGGATCTGTTTCCAGCCTGCCCAGGGCAGAGGGGAGTTGGTCTGTCCCAGAGATCACCACCTTAATGAGCATGGTTCAGGGCTCCCCTCGTCCTTATGCTCGGGCCTGCGAGCCACCCGTTCACTCCACGGGGGGATAAAGTGCTGGTGGGGCTGGAGCCTGCCCATCCCAGTGTGCTCCCAGACAC
>NW_010294461.1:0-12534 GCF_000700745.2 Antrostomus carolinensis
TTTTTTTTTTTTTTTCCTTTTAAAAAAAATAAACCAGGAAAGACAGAACAGCAAATAGAAAGCTACCAAAAACTGAAAAAAAACAAAAGATAACTATATCTGGTCTCTTCTGTAAAAACTTGAACGACCACTTCTTGTATTCACACATGTTTTTCTTTTTAAAAATTCAGGGCCATCAGTGTGTCAAAGACATTGTAAGTACCAGTTAATAAAAGAATAATTTAGTTGGTCTATCTGATATTCTTTTGGGTTTATCAGGGCTTCCTTGTAGCAGATTCAATATGCCATTCAGTTCCTTGACAAACCTGAAGGAGACAGAGGATTTAGGAGAAGCCTTCTTTGAAAAAAAGAAAGTCTCAGGGCTCCCACTATCCCAGAACAGACAGGAGGGAAGAACAGGTTTCTGGCAGAATGCTGTGAACAAGGGAAAAAGGGGAGCAACTGAGGGAGAACAGCCCTCTGCCACATGCCACCACTTACAAAGGGAAAAATAATACGCATGGAAAACCTACTGCCACAAGCTTATTCTGACTTGTAAGCGAGCTGCAGCCTTGCTGAATGTTCCAAGGAATTTGCCTCTTTGTGGTGACCAGGACAAAAGTTTTCTGTGGATGACCTGAACCTGTTAATTCAACTGAGGCCCAAGGAAATTCCCTGCTGCTACTTCTATTTCCAGGGTTCCAGAGAAGACAAACTCGATGCTCACAATATGTCTTTGGTGCAGTGAAAGGAGGTGTCTTCTTCCCCATCTCTCTTTTGGAAAAAACATAAACCAAACCAAGCACTGCTTACAGTACTCTTCTATGCCATATGTAAGAACAAAAAAAACAAAACAAACAAACCCCAACCCCCCCTCCAATTTTGTCTGAAAGAAGTTTCCAATTACTTTAAATCTATAAATAGTTTTTATTAACATATCACTTCCATAGGTATTAGTTAAAGAACTGCTTGGAAAAGGAGCTGAATGTCCCCTGAAAAAGTAAACAACTGTATACATCAATTTTTTTTATCATTACTTAGGGCTACATTAAAACAAGAAATGGTTTATAACTGAAGCTCTCTGTATAACCTTCCTGCAATCACTCATAAAAGCAAGGTCAATATAGTTCATTTCTAAATGTGACTTCCTGAAAATCAAAATGACATATTAATCTACAAAATCGTATACTGTATATGAATCATTTCCATATCAGAATTGAAGCACTGGCACCTGGGGCTTAAATAGGCATTCTTTAACAAGATATCATTAATAAAAAAAAATAATTACTTAGTAGTGCAAATATGCTTGGTAACTTCAGCATCTACCAAAAATCACAAATATTACTGGTAATTTCCTCCACTAGAGGCACTTAACAGTTTGTGTATTTGCTAGACAGGTTCATTTCTACCCCATACAGAAATTACATATTTTTTTAAATTTTATGCTTTAATTGGTCTACCATATGCAATTCAGAAAAAATTCATACAACAAATTGAACCAATGTCAACAATATCACCCATAATATTAACAGAATTCTTTCTCTTGCATATGAAAGCCTGTGCCCTAGTCACTTCAGAGAACTGAGCAAGTAGATAAATCACGCACAACAGGACAAAGACTTGAGCTCTTTAGAATGAAAGTGCCGAAGTATCTAGTCTCAGCTGAAATACCACCCCTACCAGCAATCACCTCCAAATAGATGCAGTACAATAAAAAGTAACTGCTAGAACTGTTGTCTGACCAGGTCAGTGCTGCGGAGACTGTGTTCAGAGAAAAATGAGAATTCAGAATGGATTCCAGGAAAAGATGCATTATCAACAAAATATGAAGCAAATCATCTACCAAAGTTCACTTGGCTTGCTGGTTCTTGTGTTTCCTCCTGAGAAACTTCCACGTGTCATTCAAGGTCTACATGAGGCCTCAATAAGCTGACTTCAGCTACTCGAAAGGACAGTGATATTTTAACAGAATGAAACTGCCCACGTGGGCAGGAGGCTTACGAAAGCCCATCTGAGTTCCCACTGAACTAGTCCCCAGCTATGACAGAGAAGTGACTGAACATCTCACTGATCCTTTTGGCCAGCTTTCTCTTTAGTAATTTAAACTCTACAAAATATGTGGACACCAAAAAGCTATTCACCTCCAGGTCACCAGAAAACACTCCTATTCCAACTACTTGCCATCACTATTGAAGCAACAGACTCCATCAAAATATCCAGTATCATTAAGAGGCAAATTTTTATAGTTAATATTAAGAGCTCCATAGTCTATTAAAATCTTGCACCGATACTTTAAAATACCTTCTTGCTTACACAAAAAACATTACATTAAGGTAACTTTATTACACTTGGACACATGAGCACACAATCTAGGAATTTTTAGAATTAAGCCTCTCTCTGATGTTTTTCTCAGTGTACCTTCCCATTCAACAAGGGAACAGGGAGCCTACATGTCTTATCTCCTTCAGACTGTCATTAAAATGACACAGTAACACTGAAGAACTAAACTAACCTGATAACACTTATTCTTTATGAAGTTTTGCAACAGCAGTGAAGACTATTGTCTAATAAAGCAGTAAAATCAAAATTTGTCTTTAATTAATCCTACAAGATTGATCACATTCCACAGAATTTTTTCTTTTATTATTTCCCAGAAACAACCCCTGAGTAAATACCAACTTACCAGGATTCTTTTACGATCCTTTTCTGATAAAAATTTCACCGGTGGGTATTTCTGGGTGAAACTACAGAATATTTCAAAACAAAGAAGAAAAACCATGTAAGTTTCAGCCTTACTTCTTCCTTCACATATCTGTCTTTGAAATATTAAAAACTACTCTGATAACCTCTCATTCTTAAAAGTTCTGCTACGGGTATGTTTAGTCCTTTTTTCTAAATAAGGATGTGGGCTAACATGAAAAAATGTCTATGCTTTGTAAAAGCACTGTGAGAAATACCAAAATCGATCTGCCAAAAGTGCTTTTAAAATTTCTGCTTAATTGATTTTCTAGAATTAATCACTTGACTTGTACCTTTTGAGAGCAGAACTAGTCCCAGGCAGGACATCACAAGAGAATAAAACAATAAAATATGCGCAACAATTGGACTTTAGAAAAAAAAAGAAAAGTTTTTAAAAAGCAAACAACCTTCTTAAAAGTTCTGGAAATGAAAGCAAGTTGTTTTGACTTACCGTATTGACTTCAAACATTTTTCCTTAAAGCTTCAATGTGAAGTTTACAATATAAAATTTTAATTCTCCTTAAAGTTTCACAGTAATCAATGTAAAGTTTACAACCAGAATGTCAAAGAAACTCTTTTTAATGTACTTCAACAATTTTTACCAGAGAGCTCAGAAATAGCTAGACTGCCATTGTTTTCATGGTCTTCGAGCTACTTTCACTTTAATTTTTTTGCACCTTCTTCTCCATAGGAACTTAATCAAACTAAAACATCTTAAAATGAAATTATGTGACATACAAATCTTAGGTGCCCTCTGAAGCTTAAAATTGAGGGTCAGAACCTTAGATGATTTCATAGACATGGCATTATATCACTTCTTTCTCCTCTCACTGACACGCATACAGCAACAAACTCCTCCAAAGGAAGTGTGAGTTTTATTTATTTATTTCAGTAATTAGCATTGTAGTCCTGGCAAAGTTTTAGTAGCTCAGATTTTTCTTAACTAAATGTCAGTGTGACACCAGACAGAAATCAATGCTAGAGATGCAACTGGATGTGGCACCTAGGAGGTATACATGCCAAGACTTCACACTGAGGTTACACTTTCATCTACTCACAAATAGACTCTGACTGAACTGACCCTACACCTCTGATCTTGAAGCACCTCCTCTGTTCCTAACATGCAGTATTGGCTCAACAGGAATTTTTCAGAGGCAAAGCACAGATGCTTCTGTACTTGTATCAACTTTTCATCCCAGAATGAAAGCCATTTTTGGTTTCCTGGATAGGGGAAATATGGCAGAAGAATCTTCCAACGTTACCCATACAGGAAGACTGAAGTAAGAAGCTACCTACACTTGTCTTCTGTCACTACATGAGTCACTAACAGTAATCCTATTCCTTTGATTTAAGCTGAGAAGCATGAGAAACAGCAGTGCACAAGTATAATGCAGGAATGTAAAACACAGCCTTCCTGTGACAGAAAGGCAAATCCACCAATAAGAGCAAGAGGCTTAGGGAGTTAAAAAAAAAAGTGAAGTGTCAAATAACTTTATGCAAGGTAAAAGTCAATGTCCTCCATTTTTAAGATCATTATTTTAAGATCACATTAATCTGGCACGGAGTAATATTGCTGCGAAGGGACCTGCCAACTGTTTTTGCTCCTTCCATTACACCAGTACCAGCTTAGAGGCAGCGGGCAGGAGCCTGGAACTGATCCAGCTGCATGTTCATCTTTTGGCAACAACGTTGAGTTTATCTTGACCTAACGTTTGCTCTGATGACTACACAGCAATGCTTCTGCTGTGCAAATTATTAATAAAAACTTTTCCAACTTTAGCTTCAGTTAAACAATCTCCTGTCATGAGACTAGCATTAAGGAATTCTGCTTCCCAAAAGCACAACGATGGCTTGCTTTCTGCTTCTATCAGCTTAGGAGGTAAAAAAAACCCAAACAACCAAACATTGACACTGTAGAGTAAGCTTTGCAGGCAGGATCAGTCTTCAGACATCTGACAGTTATTAGTTATTTACTGTCACTTTACACAGATATAAAATCAAAAAATTATGAATTGCAACAAGCCACATACAGTTGAACCAGTAGAGGTAAATGGCTGCACTGTTTGAAAAACCCAACAACAACAACAAGAGCCCATAAATCCACATTTTGTGCAAGTATAATTCCCAGATTGGCTCATACAGAGGTAAAAAAAATAAAATAAAATTAAAAAATTCTTTTTCCTCATTGCAGGACATTTGAACAAGACTCGTCAATACATTGCAGACACTGTTCAAAAAGAAAAGAGCATTTAGATAGCTCCTGAGAGAAGTTTTAACTGAATGGATCCACCAAACAACGTATTGCTCATTTGGAAAAATACAACAATTATTAAAAAAAGAGTCAATCAGGATACCTTCCCACAAAGGTCCTCTGAATGGCAAAAGAAAATATTTGAACTGCCAACAACTGAAGCTGAAGACACATTGGGCTATCAACAAAGATTAAATATGTGAACTGAACAGAGGCAAAACATAAAAAATTGAACATAAAATCTTTACTCTACAATTTGACCATTATAATTGGTATGGTAGTATCACATGCAACTACTACAGGTGACACAATGTACAATTTGTTTCATATTACCAATACATCGCCTAGTTTGATCCATGAAGTTCACACTTACATTAAGAGATGAGTAATCAGATTAGTATTCTCACTGAAATAAATTGCATGTGGCAGGTCACTGAATCGTTAAAATCAATTGTAGAAAACCAGAACTGACAAGTTTTGGGGTTTTTTTAAAATTCTTTTCTCTCTATCTTTTTTTTTTTTTTAAACAGCACAGGAGGGGTGAGGAGTGGCAACTGCTCACTGACAAAACAAAACTCAAACCACCAAAACACTGCAGGTGTTGAGCATATCTCTGCCTAAGAGCAATGGGAATCTGCCCCTCTCTCCAGAGGAACAGCACACAACCATCAGTGTGCCATACATAACCATCCAGGTTTACTGGTACTGCTTGGGTAAGCCCAAACTTGGTCCTTTGTAACACAGCATTCTCTGCTACCTGTTTGTTTGGGACACCAACAGTGCCACCTGTGAAAAGCATCACTGGCAAAAGCAGCAGTGTCCTTGTCAGAGCTGACAATTCCCAACCCTATTCCAGACCTTATTTTGTGATGAAAAGCATCTTCTGCCCACAAAGACATTCAGATGGGAGAAGTGATCTGGTAAAAAAGCAATCAGGCTTTTCTGGGCAGCAGGGGAGTTATTTGCAAGGAGAGACTGAAATGCCTGGTTTCCCCCTCCAGCTGATTATCAGCACTAAAGTGGTTCTGCTGGAATATAAGGGAGGAAATGATGTTGCTCGGACACAAATAGCCAGTGAGAAATGTAACAGGCTTGGATTTTTTTTTTTTTTTTTTTAAATTTTTTGAGAACTATGTCAATTTAAGGTGCTTGTGGAACTACAGCACATATTAAATACCTGTGGCCCATCAAAAAGCTTGTCTGCTTTTCCTCAGTCACATCATCCAGTTTAATCCAAGATACCACATTCCCTTACAAATCCTGAGAAGCGAGTCAGTCAGGCTCGCACAAAGCACAGGGACAGATGAAGATGCACACTCAAATCACTGCACATCAGCTGAACCATGGTAACTGATCACAAGTGTGGGAAATGAGAGGTAAAACATACTTGCAGCCTCTTGAAGTTGAAACTAGTGTGTTTTAGCACATTACTAAACCATGGTGATTCGTTCACCAGCTGGACTCAAAACAGCAAACTCCTCCACAGGATTTGAACTTTACAAAAATCCAGCACTCTCCAGTTTACTTTAGTGGGATTAATCAACCTAAATACCTCAAGCATTAATGTCCAGCATTCAAGGCCCCACCCTCAGATATTATAAAAATTCAAAGGTACTGAGGGTATACACAAAACATTTATCTCAAGCCCACAGCTACAGAACTGACCGCTGCAGAACAGAAATTGTGCTTTTTAATTGCTTCCCAAATTTAGCAAAAAAGACCTACCTTTTTTCTAGATCTTTGATTTTCTCCCTTAGAGGTGCAACAGCCTAAAATAAAGGAGTAATATTTATTCTTTGAAGAACATAACAAGATTCACAACACAAAACGTACATATAGGAAGTTATTTCAGAGCAAAAAATCACAGCAGTCTCGTCTGAAGAGCTTCACTGAAGACACTCCAAGAAACCTGCATCTTAAAGCATACTTTATGTCAAAAAATCTTTGAATGTTTTTCACCAAAAATCAGATCACCTAGTACAGTGTAAAGTCCCTTAGCTTACCACTGAAAACAAAACACCTCAAGGCTATGAGTACCATACACAGCCTTGTCGGTAAGAACAACCAATGTTGTGATTCCTATTTGGCAAAGGGAAGTCACTGGCAATCTGTATCGAGCAACAACACAACAATGGCCAGCAGATACACATACCTAAAGAGTACACAGACACAGAGGCTTTAGCTCCAGTGCAAAATCTGTAATTCTCTCAGAACACGGTATGTGAATTTAACGAAACATCATGTTTAAAAATCTAAGATATATTTTAAATGATGATTTGAGTGTACATGTAGGCTTTTACAAAATATTAAAAGGAAATTTGGTAGGTGAACTCTTATTTCTAACAACTTTTGCTCACATATTCACTGCTTTTAAAGAGAGAATCACTTAAGCTGTCATCAGTTTCAGATTCTTCATCACTGGACCCAAATTCCTCACAGTCCTGCAAAATTTCAAAAAGTCTCTGAACTCTTGTTTTTAGGTTTACTAAAACCTTGTCACAAAATTTGCCTTCAAAGACCATGCATAAGTTGAAAGCTATCAGGGGGTTACTGCTTTAAATGCTACTATATAGCAACAGATCACCAACCGCCATTGTTTAGTACAAATATTGCTGGGCAGAGCTAGACAATTCAGGAACTTCATGAACTGAAATAAGTTGCTTATTTGAGTTAAGAGGAAATAGAGTATTGTCATTTATATTTATTAAATATCTAGCTCTGTGGAGCAGCAAATAGTTTCTGAAACAGTTATACTTATTCTGATGGTTCACTGTATAACTAAAGCTTTAAAAGCAAGATCCAAAAATGCTCACGTTCTCAGACTTTACAGCAATTCTGATCTACCCACTGAATTTCAAGCATTTGACCATTTTTAGACAACTGAGATTCTCAGAATGCTTGTCACTATGTTTACCAGAATTAAAAAAAAAAAAACAAACAAACAAACAAACAAAAAAAACCAAACAAAAAAACAAAAACACAATCTCTCCATTGATTTTAAGCAACTTCAGTGGTCTTTTCACTGTGTATAGAGGAACGATTGCTATACAACACGGTATAACACAAGACACTAGGCAGACCAGACTACACTAGTACAGTCACACACACTCACACAAGGGGTAGCAGGTACTGAGCTCAAAGACTTTTGTATCTATTAAATTCTTTGTTTTATTGTTATTAGACTGGAAGTCTAAAACCATCTGCAGAATAGATCTGTTGCACACATTCTTAATGTTTCACAACAAACCCAGGTTGAAATGGAAATACAGAGGTATTTGTACAGAAGTTCAAAACAACTGGTGTGTTCAATATCCACGTCTACTCCAGAAATTGCCAGGACTTGTGCTTAAAGCATTGGTACTACACATCATCCTCAACCACAAACACTGCTACCTTTGTTCATTAGTTAAGAACAAAGCAAAGCATTCTGGGAGGTTTCAAATTTCTAATGAAACTTTATATATACTTGGCATTTTGTAAGGGTGACAGAGGAAAGAATTTGTGTAGATCCTTCACTCAGTAACAAAAAACAATTTTCAAAAGGACTCTACAACAGTAGAGGTCTCTGCAGCAAATGAGACAGTAGAGCTAATACTTGTAAGAAAGGTTTAGAGAAAAAAAATAAAAATATAAGAGTCACAGATCTATGTTAGAAACTGCCCTATAGTGAAAAACAGTTCAAAAACTTATGTACAGACACAAATCCAATGCTTTGAATGGTTTTAGTGGAACGGAGAGTAATGAGATAGAACTAAATACACCCTTTCAGTAAGAAATGAGTGAAATGGAGTCCTCAAAACAAAACAGACTACAACTATTAGCAAACTAACCTCCTCTATTTTACTGTCCACCTTCTGATCCCCATTTTCTTGAAGAGACCTGTCGGCAAGAAAAGAAAAAAACATAATCCATATCTCAGCAATAGTTGCTCCACTGCAGCTGCATCATGCTTTTCCTGTTAAAACAGGATCTTCAAAGCATCCCAAGTCGGTATCATTCCAAAGACACACTCAGAGCAAACGAAAGCAGATCATCCAATTCCCACTGAAATCAGGTAGTCTTGTCACCAACTCTGGCAGAAACTGAACCAAGCCCACAGGAGGGTAATAACAATAAAGATGACATTCATTTTACAGACAAAATTAACTTCATTGTAGAAAAGTGTCTAATCACTGCATTAAGGCAGGGTCAGCAGAAATTTTTTTAGTGAAGCTTTACTACTCTAACGACTAAGATTTTTTGAGGGTCTCTGTTTATGCTACAAGTAATGCTAAGAAAACATTTTCTCTTATTGCCACAACTGTAACTGTAATTTCAATCAAAAAGAGAGAAGGGCAAACATGTCTAGCCTTGATTTTGAACTTTTGCAAAGACAAGGAAAAAAAACCAATACCCAAACTTGACTTAAGTGACCATCTGATAGGTAGGACTGACTTAGCACACAAATGCCACTTGTTTGAAACAAAGCCAAGCTTATACACTGAAGGATGCAGAGGTAACTTGAGAAAACAGAGTGCTAAGATGCTGGCATCTTGCACAAATCTGTGTGGTCTCATTTAACAGCTAATTGTGTAAAGTATCTCAATTAATTGTGTTTATTCTTTAAGTAAACTTCTACAAGCATAGAATAAGTATTTTTAAATTTTACCTCTTTCATGTAGTCTATGAAATTTTCCTTAAGTTTGCATTTTCTTTTTTTTTTCCAATTAAACCTGCTGAAAGGGGAATTATTTATCTTACAGTAGTAATTTTTTTGCATACTAGAGGATTCAAGGGTATCCAACATAAAATGGAGTTCTTTCAAATAAAACAGAGCTCCTTTACTTAGGACCTGAAGTCATTACACCTAGGGAAACAGAAGACCCTTTGTTAAGCAGATATACATAAACCACAATGTTAGAGCAATGATTTCCTTCATATCCCTCTGTAAAACTCTCTTATTAAAAAGTCATTTCAGTCTTATCACTGAAGCAAAAATCTTATTGACCAGATTAATTTTGCCATATTAATAAAGAGTGCAGCAAATTCCTAGACTAAGACACAAAGACCCCAAACCATCTTCTCGAAACAAATTGTAGTTTATTGTAACAGTGGCAAATAAAAACCCTCCAGTTAACACAGTATGAATTTACTATAAGGAAGCAATATTAAGTAATTCTTGTGATTTTTTTTCATATGTTTTCCTACATAACAGAAATCTATAAAAAGCTACACGACCAATCTGTGGAATGCATGGCCTTTCCTCTGTGCTAAATGAGCAAAGAAAATTTGGAAAACCTCTCAGAATATAAGAAGTTTCCCTCAAAGATGGTTCCTACTATTGTTTATTCACAAATGCTGGAACTTAAGGATTGGCACCCTGCAGTTTAGTTTTTAACGAGCTACTCCTCCTAACAAAGACAATCTTATTGGTTGAGGACCAACATCAGACCTTCAGAAACAAAAATTTTCCCCCCTTGATAGCTCTATAGTAGACACCTTAAACAAAGAAGTCAGGTGCAGCTAATGGTAGAATTTGTAAGGACAGTTTATCAGGGCATGAACACACAGGATTCCACACCCACCTGCCCTCCTCAAACCCCCCTTCAAGGTTTTGGTCCTTCCTTTGGAAATGCTCAGCTGCTCATGTAACAGCTGCTGAACTGCCACAGTTTGCTGGTCAGGATAACAGGGTACTCTAAAAGACACCTCCAGCTGCAAGCCACAGCAGCTGTGTGCCTAACAGCTGAACACTGTGTGGCAAGGCTGGGAAACTCCAGGAGAAGCAAAGTGGACAGCTTGGGACAGGAAGAGATCCCAGAGCAAGCCACCCTGGCTGAATCAGAGCCCACTGAAGATTCATTATTTTTTTTTACTTTGCCTCAAACTTTCTTTACTCTGTGCTGCTGAGCACAGCAACCGAGTACCAAAAGGCTTTACTAGCAGAACAACGTGCCGAAATATCTTGTCCACTGTGTGCAAAGACTTTGCTGCAGAGAACAGACTCTCCCCATATTCTCTTCACCTTCTTTGTCAGCTGTGTATTCCTGGTGAATTTTCCCAGAGGACAAACACATGCAAGCAGAAATGCTGTGAAAACGTGCATATTTTCCAGGCGTAAGCTATGCCTTCCTATTTCTAAGGGCAAAAATTCTGGGGGACAAGGCAGGATTTTTTTGCTTTTCAGGAATTAAACCATCAAATTCTCTCCCAGTTAGTTGTGGAGGAGGAAAAACTCTCAAAACCACATTTCTAATTCTAGGTACAGAAACATATTCATGGCAAGCAGTGGAGAATCTGTTGCTCATCAGTGTTTAAGCCTGCATTGTCACGGAGATGTGGTCAGATCTGTGCTGAGGAAAAGCAGAATCCAAGTCTATGTGCCCAGCTATGCCAACCAGTTTGCCTGAAAACATCTCCAAAATCAGAATATTAATTTGGTTAAAGAAAGGTAGATGCTGAAGTGAGAGTAAGATTTGGGGTGAGATTTGCAGCAGATATACAACCCTGAGACTGAATAGCTTGTATTTAAAAAATTGTATCAGCTACTTAGCAACCATCCAAACAACAGTGTGAGCTGCTGTTCTATTTTCTCCCTACTTGATACACATGTTGATGGGAAAGGTAAGTTAATTTTATTTCAGATAAGGATATTCAATACAAAAATTATATACATTACCTCATATTGACAAAGTTTCCCCATACAGCTGGAAAATAAGAAAAGAAAGAACATTGCAGTGTCATAAAACATTATACAAGGTCATTTTTTCCTATTATCAAATCAGAAGGAAATTAAAACAGTATCAAGTATGTTAATCACAAATTATGTAAGTAAGTCACATATATGATAGATATACACACAGCAAGTGACTAAAACACAGTTTAAGAGTATGGGAGGAATTCTGATGAAATTACATGAGACTATAAAAAAGCAGGAAAATAGAGTAACTCAAAAAAAGGACTAGACTATTCCAGTGCACATCTGGAATTATCTGACCAGTAAATCAGCAGATATATAATCGTTATCCCCACATTATATTAGAGAAACAAAATGTACACAAATTCTCTGAACTATAATTTGACACCACACATACATTAAACAAACCAGAGCTCTGAACTTGTTTATTAGGGATATTGAAAAAAATAGCAAGAGTAAGAAGAGAGTTCTGTAGTCCTGAACCACATAAACTGGAAACTGTTGGATCAATGGGCTAAAACCAGCTGTATGAGGTTCAACAAGGCCAAGTGCTGGGTCCCGCACTTGGGTCACAACAACTCCATGTAATGGCTACAGGCTTGGGGAAGAGTGGCTGGAAAGCTGCCTGGTGGGAAAGGACCTGGGGATGCTGGTTGACATCCGGCTGAACATGAGCCAACAGTGTGCCCAGGTGGCCAGGAAGGCCAATGGCATCCTGGCCTGTATCAGAAACAGTGTGGGCAGCAGGAGTAGGGCAGTGATCTGCCTCCTGTACTCGGCACTGGTGAGGCTGCACCTTGAGTACTGTGTTCAGTTTTGGGCCCCTCACTACAAGAAAGACTTTGAGGCGCTGGAGTGTGTCCAGAGGACAACAAAGCTGGTGAAGGGT
>NW_010294462.1:0-1492 GCF_000700745.2 Antrostomus carolinensis
GTTCCCCTTTTTCCAGTCTGCAGGAACTTTATCAACTTCACCATGTGGTCCTTCTTCTGATCTTGGATGCAAGGACCTTTGTATAAACAATGAAATCTCTCCAAAATCCTTGTCCTATGATTCCCTTGGAGAGACTTAACTCAACAGAAGACTCTTCGCCCTACCCAGATGTCAATTACACAGTATTTTTTTCAGCTCCACATCTATGTTACACTTACTTTTCTTCATACGACTTTCCCTGGGAACAGGGTCTCACTGTCTTTGCTCTGTCAGTACTGGTCTTCCATTAATTTCTAGCAAAAGGATAAGCCAGCCCTCTTGCCTCAAGCAAGCTTTGTGGCCAGAAGATCCTGCTCTAGACCCTGCTCTAACATGTCAGAGACTTCACTTTCTGCAAAACTTCTGGTGAGTTTAATGAGGTTCATTAAGACTTGCTAAGTCATTAAGTTCTTGTCGCTATTAAACTGTGTGGAAAGCACCATGCCTTCCTGCCAAAGGTCTCCTCTTTCACACTTCATTAACGTCCAAAGAACCCAAAGGCAACCCAACCCTTGTTTTCAGCCCAAGGCAACGATGGAAGTGAAGCTTTTGACCTGGAAATTGTCTCCCAGTGCAGAGAGAGTCTGTCTCCCTTCCCAGAGGGGATTTGGAGTAAATGTTCTGGTAACTGTTTCAAGCAAAGTGTCTAAAAAGAGAATATGAATTTTGGAGGGATACAAAAGGGCTTGTCTGCCTGAATACTTGTCCATTTCTTCCACCTGTACTGATCAGTCTAATAAAAGGTTATTAGATGTCTCTATACAAAGTTGCCTCTATTCAAGAGGGAGCACTTCTGACACGCTTACGATACCTTCCAAACCCTGTGCCTTTCAAGACAGTAGTCTTAGACAAAGACTTACCATCTGAGAGCCAGAAGGGAAGGGGGAAAAAAAAACAAACCCAACCCTGCATACAAAAGTACAAAGAATACAGACAAGAATGGTGCAAGTGAGAATGATCCAAATTAAATGCTGAGATTCCAGATGGACTCAAGAGACATAAATACCCCATCTCACCTCAATGCACAATGAGTCGCTGGGAACAGAAATGAAAGCAGAGATCAGCTGGATGCCAAGTAGTTTGTTCTCAGGTTCTGAGGAGGAGGAGAGAGGTCTACAGCACTTAACAGAATGGTTTCTGCTTGCTTTGGGTTCTGCCAAGGTCCAGAATTTAGAAGTCCAAGACATTCTGAAGAGCTGGTAGGAGCAGCAGGGGCACTCAGAGTGCAGGATCATGGTTGGAGGAGATGCACTGCCACAGCAACAATCATGAGAGTGGGCTCTCCCAGCGAGCCTGGGGAGGGAAGGATGTGGGTTAGGGCTTGGGATAACACTGAAATTCCAGTAAGTGCAAATCTGTATACAAATCTGAAAATAGGGTAGCATTTCTCAAGGCAGCTCATTTCCATATATCAAAAAAAACAACTTTTCATGTCACCAATTAATGGCAGGGA
>NW_010294462.1:1519-3364 GCF_000700745.2 Antrostomus carolinensis
ATAGACACTATGGTGTCTCATAGTTAAGCATTGTCCTCTTGGCTCCCAAATGTCATTTTGCATCAAAGCCTGGGACAGGATAGGGTCTCAGCCAAACCCCAGAAGCAGGCTGGAGGATCTTTTAAGTCTGGCTGGTGTTTTCTTACCAATACAAGGACCAAACAGTTGAGGATACCATCGAGGAACACTACAGCAGACTCACAGCTGAAATAGAGACCTTTCTCTATAGCTTAAAAAAAAAATAAAAAAAAAATGAGGCTGAACTGATCCTCTTTTAAATGAGGAGAAAATTTGCTGACATAGCAGCTGGTGCAGGTTAGAGACAGAATTGTTAAGTGAGGTGGTGCCCAAAATTGCAGGCCAGCTGGCCAGGAGGTTTATAAACTGAGTGGCTATAACCAGTTGTAGGGAGTTGTTGTGCTTTGTACTGCATTGCATTCTCATTAAAACATTTATGTTGGGATGTAGAATGTCTCCAGACTGAAAAAGAGACAGGGAAGGAGTAGAGAGGTAGAGCCAAAGCTGAAACAAATCCTCTCTTGAATATCAGCTCTTAACTATAGGTTATGAATCCTTTAAAAAAACTTAGCCTAGAGGATAGAAGTAGTTGTAAAAAGTCATCTTTATTTTTGTTATCCGCTATTGGCAGCTGGCTGTCCCCAAAGCTGAGGAAGATGAAGGACAGATGCTACTCTCCAGGGCTTTTTTTGACCAATGACCCCACCTGTAAGTGAGTCTGATCTGAGGGGAGAGCTGTGCTGAGGGTCAATTCTTGGGAAGTTTTAAAAGTGCTGCTCTGCGGCTGAGGGCAGGCAGTGATAAGAGCTCCAGGTGAAGTGGTCAAAGCCAGGCTGAAATGAGTGATAGCGATGGTTAATGCTGCAGATAGTGACCTGTGACACCAGTTGAGTTTGTCGGGCTTAAAGTGGAAAGGGGATTTTCTCTGTTTCTCTCTGAAGCATCTTCCCTTGTTTGTAGTGTCACAGATAGGCGTCACTCACACTGGATTTGTCTGACTCTCTGTCAAAGCCAGATTTATTCATGGGAGTCAGTTTTGGCATGGAAAAATAAATGGCACCTTCTCCCTACAGGGATATGGGTAGTCTGTGTCTCGTGAAGGCAAATCCTCCAAGGGGCTTCAGGAAGAACATCTCATCTCCATCTCCCATCAGTGCCTTTGGCCTCTCTCCCCACCCAGCTCTCCATCAGAGAGCATGCGTATGCAATCCTATACAATAGAGCCAGTATATTTTTTATGATTTACTAGAAAATATGCAAACCTTCACAAAAATTTTCCATGACTCACTCTTCCACTTTTCTTCTGCCTCACAGCAGAGCACAGCATGGTAATCTTTGAATAAATTAGTCATTTTCATTCATTTTTTAATCCTTGCAAGCAGCAGGGTTTGGAGATGGATGGCCTACCCTTCTGATCTGGTAGGACAAACCCTCAATTTCTGTGTGCCTATAAAGACTTTAGATCTGAAGAGAATCTTGTCAGATATCCATGTACACAATACGTGGTCTTTTCATGCTGTTGAGAAGGTAGCATTGGGCAGTATTAATGTTGCAGTTCTAATTCTGCCATAGTGGCTGAGTAGTTTCTGTATTATTAATATTTTATTCATATTTTATTTGGTTGTTGCAACACCTATCTGCTTGTGCACTTGTTGTTTTGGAGGTTAAAGGTTTGGGTTTTTCCTCAGAAGTGTTGACATCTTGGATCTAAAGAGGAGTTTTGTAACAGAAATCAGTTCACAGAATCACAGAATGTTGGGGATTGGAAAGATCATCTAGTCCAATCCCTCTGGCAAGGCAGGAACCTAAACGAAATTACACAGGAAG
>NW_010294463.1:0-1159 GCF_000700745.2 Antrostomus carolinensis
CCCCCCCCCCAGTCCCTCCAAAATCATCTCCCCGGTGAGGCGCAGCTCCGTGGAGCACAGAGGTGCCTTGTTACGGGGGACAGGGGGAGAAAAAGAAGCAAATTCCAACACAGTAATGATGCGGCTGGATTAATAATTCAGATTTACTTTGGAAAAGAAACATCCGCTAGGAAACATTTGGATCAGATTACAAGGGCCTATTGAATAAACCTTATAAACACACAGCTGTAAGTATTAAATTCGAGTAGGGGTTTTTTTGGAATTTTTTTTTTTTTTTTTCTCTTAAGAGCAAAAGCAGGCAGCGATCACTTTGATAGTTCAAAAGAAACACACCAGGGGCGAGATCCCGCCCTCGCTTTACTCCTGCATCCGATCCAGAGCCATTAAATCCACGCGAGCCCAGGGAGTGACCCCAAGGCAGAGGCACCAAAGGAAACTCGCTGTTGTCAACAGAAGCGAAAGCACCTCAAAATATGGTCAAGCTCGGGTTATGCACAGGATGCTGGAAAAAACACAGAGCAGCACGGCTGTCACCCACACGCCGCAGGCTTGGGGAAGGGGGTTGGTTTTCCTTTCATAAATTTAAAGCCGGGCACGTCCTGCTTCTAAATGCATTTGTGATCTTCCAAAACGCAAGGAAATCCCGATCGCTACCGGGACTGGGAATTTACCTCCTCCCATCACTGACCTTCATGATGGAAACTCCTCACGGTGTTTGCCCGGCTGGTTGATCGCTCAGGATACTGTAGGTTAATTTCCTGGAGGCTTTCCTCCTCTTCTCCAGATTGGAGTCGATAGAGATCCAGCATGTAACTAGGAATGACGGCTGATTTGCTGGGCTGAGGCCGCCTTCGCAGCCCAAACATCTGCAGCAGAGTTGTTTCGAAACCCCGCAAGAGTTCATGGCTTTGGGCAGAGCGGCGTCCAGATCCGGCTTGTCCCTGAAGCTCTGCGACTTTTTTCCTGCCGGTCTCCGGTATCAGGCTAGCATGGTTAGTACCTCCTAGCAGGACTTGGCATAGTAGGATGACCATCAGCATTCGGTTACCAGGAATCATGGTGTCTCTGGGGTGTAAAAAAACCACAACAAACAAACAAGAAGGAAAGTCAGGATGAGAAACAACCCCCCCCTCCCCCCCTTCCCTCACCTCCTCCTCCT
>NW_010294464.1:0-982 GCF_000700745.2 Antrostomus carolinensis
GCTCTGTCCCACCGGAGGAGATGCAGGACCCAGCTCTCGCCTTTCTGCCTCGCAGGCGGCACGTACCCCATCCAGGTGCGGTGCTTGGCCACCTGCAACGGGTTCTTCCATGCTGTGGTGGTCTTTGAGTTCACCAAGGAGCCAGACGAGCAATTCAGCATCGGGCGCTTCATCGCTGCTGTTGCTGAGAGCCAGCTGGGCAAGGACCTGGGGCCCTCAGCACCTTTCCAGCCTTACCAGAGCAGCATCCAGCGCCCTGGCACTGTCATCACTGAGGAGGGCATCCCCCCCAACAGGTATGTGGCTGGGTCACCTGCTGCCATCCTGCATGGAGGGCCCTGGCATGCTCTCTGGCTGGGGCAAGGCTCAGCCCCTTGGGCCCTGGCTGTCTGGCACCCCGGGACAGTGCTTGATCCCCATGTGACAGCTGGTGACAGCAGGGTTGGGGACATCCTGCTCGCCAGGGCTGCGCAGGGTTGCAGCCTGGGGTGAGCCCAGCGCTGCAGTCCCTGCGGCACCACTGTCCCCTCCACCCAGCTCCCTGCAAAACAATCTGGAAAGGGAAATCCCTCTGGGCACTTACCAGTACCGAAAGAGCCTCAAGGACACGATCCTGCTTGGACCCAACCCCAGCCCTGGATCCAGCTGGACTGCCATGCAGTGAGTGCTGAGGGATGGGGGCAACACCGCCCGGCCCTGCACCTCCCACCTGCTGCCCCTCGGCCAAGGTGTCCCCAGGGCACTGTGACATCCCTGCTGCCCACAGGTCACTGCTGGAGGCCCCTCTGAAGGCTGAGAACTACCAGCAGAAGTTCCAGCTGCTGCTGCACCTGGAGGAGATCCAGATGGAGGTGGACATCCAGCGCTACAACATGCAGGATGTGACCATGGTGCAGGACAGGGGGCTGCTGGTCCTCGATGTGTGTAGGGGAGCCGGGGGGTGGGGGGGTGACAGGGCTCCCAGGGTGCCCAGCATCATGCT
>NW_010294465.1:0-9080 GCF_000700745.2 Antrostomus carolinensis
GAAGGGAAGGGAAGGGAAGGGAAGGGAAATATAATTTCGTGCTAGACTGTTATTTTAACTAAGCACATGCATTGTAAATGGTAATTTATCCTTAATGGCCAGACTTTAGTTGTTGTACTAACTCATGGTTATTTTCATTCCTGCATGCCTTTCATCTAGTTCCATCATTTTAGAAGAACACAGACTGAAGTACACGGTGAGTTTGTAAAGACTTCCAGTTGGCTCCAAGTGCATTTCCTGACTCGTGTTATTTTTCTATAGCTTCCGGATCTCAGGCAAACATTTAAGCTTGGCTTTAGGTTTATACCAGGAAAAATATCAACTTTATATCAGGCCCAAATATCAACTTTAAAGACATATCACACTCCCTCTTCCTCCTTTCTCTTCTCTTCCTAATACCAAAACAATAAACTCCTAATAAAATGGGGTGTTATTTTAGTTCTTCAGAAATATTGTTCTAGGAGGAAAATCAGTTTGCAGATGGGCATTAAATTTGGCTGCAAAGACCTCTCACTCCTAAAGCTCCTACCAGTATTTGGCTGACTGAAGAGAGGGTAGATAACACAGTGAAAACGATGGTAATGAAACCTCATATTCCCATGTACTATAAGAATTATTTATTCTCTTGGCTTAATCTTTACAATTTGGTGAGATTTTCTGAGGTCAATATTACTGAAAATATCACAGTGCCTGGAAATCACGAACTATATTATTCCAGAGCACTTAGTGCTGCGAAATCCCATCTTCCTTACACAACCAGACTTTCACTGGACTCAGTAGTCAACAGCTGGGACTGCAGTTTCATAACATAAGTTAATTTTCTGCTTTATTTATCACACAATATCACAATTTTAAGGCTATGAGGAAAAAAAAAAAAACAACATGGTCAGTATTAAAAAATAAATTCAGCCCCTCATATTTCTTCCATTCTAAGGTGGTGGTCTATCCTAGAATGAGAATTCAACCCAAAAAGTGTGATTGGAACATTTATAAACATTAATAATTATTAGTTTCATTTACACTTTCCCACAGGATCAATTAGATTTTTAATGAACATTTTGAATATCAAACAGTGTAAGATATTGTCCTTCTATGTAAATCTATGTGTTCTGACCTTGCACAATTGGGCCTTTACAAATTTTTTTCTTAGAGAGAAGAAGACAAATTTTTGAATACTTCATCTCCTGCTTGAAAACTTTGCATCTTCTAAAGGAAACCAAAAGATGCCCAAGTACAGTCATCTTCACAGGATTTCCATCTCATCTTGATCTTCTTTTGGCTTGCCAAAACTGCAGTATCACTTCAATTTATCACTTCTCTTTCCTGCCTTGGTGCTGATTGAAAAGAAAGGAAGTACAATTAGGATGCTTGTTTTGTAAAAGAGGGAGTATAAAATTGTAAGATTTGGAATAGTCCCTTGGTTTTATTCAGTGACGTTTGTCTGAACAAGCTCCTCCTTCTCTACTCTGTCTTGAAACAGAAGTCCCTTCAGCTGCATAGCCAGCAGTAATTATTTAGTATGAGCTGGATTTACCTCTGAATATGTTGGATCAAATTCCTTTCCCAGAGATAATTGCAATCTAGGTGTGTTAGTGCAGTTTCTTCAAGAATACAGTCATGACTGGCAGCAAAACCAAGTAGCTGTCATTGAAAGCTCTTCCCAGGAGGTATTCTTCTTATCATTTTTGCACTATTTCCTTGATTTCCTAGAGGGCTGTGAATCTGATGTTGCCTTGCAAATTATTCTGGGTGCTCGTGCATTAGAAATTCCAACAAGCATTTTGCAGAGGGTCATAACATTGTATTTGTTATTGCTATGGCAGTGATTTCAAGCTCAGTTCCATATGTGCTGTGAGTAGCTTTGGGAATTAGATTAAATAACTATTTTACAGAGCTACTGTCAGATTTTTTTTTTTTTTTTTTTTTTGGTGCATCTTTGGCTATCTTGAATCCTTCATTCTGAAATTGCAGAAGCAAAGTTCAACCAAAAAGTCCAGCTTACTTTCTACACTATGGGGACATTTCCATAAAATGGAAAAATAATCTTCTTGATCATATGTAAAAGAAAGAAATATGCTTTGAAAGTTTCTGGGAAGCAAGACATTTGCGATCTTCTATTAGAGCTGTCAAAAAATTTCCAGTGTGGAAGAATACCATTACTGCTGTGGTACCAAAGCTTTGTAAGATCTTACCTAGAATGCCAAACTACTTACCAGTGTTAAAAAGCAATAAATTCAGCTTGAACAGGGTCAGTTAGGATGGTCAGAGGATGAAGAGCTAGATTAGGAGAGAAAGACTGCAACTTGCAGAGTTTAGTGGAGAGGAGGTGTAAAGAGGATGTGATTACTCTAAATAATAGAAATGGAAGAATGTATATGTGGAAACACACAGTAGAGAGGGAGAAGAATTCTTCAAATGAATGAATAGCATTGACTAAAAGCCCCAATACCAAAGTGAGGTTCTGGTATAGCTTTGAAAGATTATTCCAGTAGAAAGGACAGAAAACCCTAATTAGACAGCTGGGGAGCAGATGTGATGACCCATGAAATCACCTCTGGTGCTCCATTCTTATGCTTAGCAAAACCAAGACACTTTTTGAAAGCTTTCTGTCTAAAATACATGCCTTTCAGAAGCTTTTTTCTGTGTGTTCATTTTTACCTAATAGTGAGCTGCTAGGGCCAGCATAAGTAAATTGCTTGACATGTGATGTTTGACCTTTGTTTCATCCCCATGTAGTAAAAGTGTCTTATTCCAGATCAATAATATTGTCATCATCACATCAAAGATGAACTAAATCACAGCAAGAGCAGGCCTATTTTTTTTCCTTTTTTACATCTCACTAGAAATCAGTGGTTGCCCACATGTATACTGCTTGAGTTCCTTACAAAAAGTTTTATATACTTTCATTGCTCCCCCAGAACTGGACGTTGTTTACAGTCCCTTGAAATATCCATCCAATGAGTAGGAGATAATTTCCAACAAGGAATTTAAGTTTCACTGGTACTGTCCTGCTGTTTTAAAACAGTGAACCAGGAGAGTACTCAGCTAAATCCACGGTAATAATGACAGCTTAGTGTTGTCTGTCTTTCCTTCCTTTCTTTTAATTAGGCAAACTAGCACTGCTCCTTACTGTTTTGAAGAGAAGAATGGTCTATGGTTCTCATGTTGTTTGGTGTTTTAGCATTTTTGTTTTTCCTTGGGGTTTTGGTTGTTTGTTTGTTTGTTTGTTTTTTTGGGGGGGGATTGTTTTTTGTTTTCTGATCATACCTGGTATCATGATAACCTTTACTTGTGTTTAAATGAGGACTAGAATTTACTTTTTTATTTTGCCCATTTAGATGTCCAGATCTCCAGGGTAGTACTCCTTATGCACAACATTAGCTACAAAAAATCCTCATAGTTCAGTTGGACCTCATATTGATATAAATTGTAATTCTGACTGAGATTTCAGAACATCGACATTATTAAAAACTTTTCATTAAATGCATAGATTACTTTTTTCTTAAGTCTGCAGTACAAAAGGAAGCACTGTGCTCTCAAACTTTCTCTGCTGCTTATTGCCATCAGTATACATAAATTTAAACAAAAACAAAATTTTATCTCAATATTTATTTTATTACCAGTTGATGGGTCCATGGGCTGAAGTGCCATTCACAGCACAGGGGTGCTTCATAATAGACTAATTTGCATAAGTACTAAATAATTTACATATATAAATTATATATCAAAATGCTCCCTAGAATCTATTCAATTCACTGATATTGTTGTTTTGTAGCCTTTAATACTGTTGAGTCTTTAATATTTAAATCCAGCACCTCTTCCAAAGCAAACCCACAGGAATTCTTCAAAATTTTAAGAACGGTACTGACTTTTTTTATTAAGACAACAACTTGAACTTGACTTTGCTGCACTAAGATATACAGATGACTCCATCAGAAGTTTGGACTCATGAAAAAGCTTCATATGAAGATTACTTAAATATTCAAAAATCATTAATCATCTAGAGAACTGCAGTTGTTCAGAAAGGTAATTAGGTGGGAATGGAGGTACTGCCTCAATGATTCCAAGAATCTTCTCTGTTCAAGGACCAATGAAAGCTTTATGCTTAGAAATGTAAACAATAAAAGAAAAGCAGGCAACCAAAAGAAGGGCCAGAATACTATCCCATCTAGGTTTACAAAACTTATAAAATACCAGCAGAAAATCAAGTACAGCTGAGTGGATTAGAGAAGGTCTTCCAAGGTTCCCCTAGTGGTTTTTGGAGTTAAGGTTGAGGGGGTCTCCGCAGTACACAGTATGAAACTTTAATTTGCCAACATAAACTACCAAATAAATATTAGTATCTGATGATTAGGTACACTGCATATTAATGATGCATGGAACCTATAAAGCAAATCCTCTTTTTAAAATAGTATTTAAAACTGTTCTACAGATATAGGCAGAACTATTTCTAATCTTCACAGTTAATCTGTTAAAACATTTGGCCAAAGCTGTCGCAATGTCATTAGCAAATCTATTTATTAGTATGCAAGTCAAGACTAGATCAAAAGAGTTGCTTAACCTTTTTTCTTTTTTTTTAAATGTGAAATATAGGGATTCATCTAATCATGTTCAGCCTTCACTGTGGATGTCCATGTATCTACTAGTCACCTTAGATTTGTTCTATAGTCAGTGAGGGAAAATGAGCATTGTAATGGCATGATTTACCTTACTATAATATGTACATCTCTAATACATCTAATGAACCGAATCCCGAATGTGCTTGCTTTTGTCCACTGGTTGTAAGGGATGTCCAGGGTGGTTAGCCCACATGCAGTGATTTAGTATGGTTGACTAAATATGATGTCTAATGATTTTTAAGATTACTAAAGTTATCCAAACTGACTTCTAGCCATGGACTAATCTGAAAGTCCTGTGTCGTGTCTTCCAGCCCTTGTAGATGTCTAAGACACCAAAGGACACATAAAATATTAGTGGGTTCCTGTGAGTGATTCCAATCTTAGCTACCTTAGTTTCAGTTCTCTAGACTCCATACTCTATTGACTGGACATGTTATGATTTCCCAAACACAAGTATATACTGCAGCCAAGGATGACTTAAAATACATGAGACATGGTCCCTCAGATGTAACGTGGGTCTGCAGAAGATCTGCACTCTTTGGTAGGAGGTGGAATATGGTACTTCATGCTGTGCATAAAGTGAGCTGTAGATCCCATTCACTACGTGGAGGGCTTTCATACCTGTCTCAGATGTGGACACATACCTACATTTGGTTCTTAGATATCTGCAGTCTGATGCTGAATGTTTTTTTCCAAAGTTAGTGGGAATTAATTACAACTTCTAGTAAGTTTGTAAATAAAATCTGTCACTTTGGCAAGTTTTTGCTTCTACAGACAATAGTCTGCCATAGGGTTAGAAAGCTGAACTACCTGTTTGCTTTATTTTTGACCTACTGAGGTGCATAATATTTAATATTTTGCCTAGCCCCAGCAAAGGTAAAGCATTTCCAAAAAACCCCTTTGCTTTAGAAATTTTGTTTATTTAGTTATTTATTTTGTGACTGCATTCAAGTCTGGTAGCCAAGGTTCTTTAAAACAGTAAAAGAAGCAGGAAATCAAGAGGATCTGTGCAATACACATTATTTTGGCTATCCTTGCAGACCTTGGGAGGGATTCAGTAGCTTGAAGATAAGTGTCTAGTGCCATTTGATATGCCACAAGATACCTGAGACATCTGCATGGGGCTGACAGGTATGTCACAGGACTTACAAGAGACCTGTGTCCTCCTAGACAGGCAGCTGGAGACCAGGTGGGGTCGCCTGAGATGTGTCAAGTGGCAACAGATGCCAATGTTTAAGCAATTGAATCCTGTTCTTTGTGTACAATAGAAGCCGGACCACCGTATGTGTTGCCTTGTCAGACACAATGCAGCTAGCATGAAAGCTTTCTCCCTGACAGGAATCACCACCAATGATTTGTCTTTTAAACCATGCTTAATAAATTATTAAGGAATAAAACCACATGCATTAAAGAAGCTTAGGGATGGGTTCTGAGCTAATATAAATTATTGCAGCTGCACTGACTTCAGTGAACTGACTTCTTTCTTTTAATCAGCTGAGGATCCAGCTCCTAATAGAGCTTATGCATGTCTTTTACATTTCACATCCACTGACATGGGATTTACTGGAGTCAAGAACATGTGCTGCTTGGCATAGTGTGTTGAGACATGGTTGCTGTCATTTGAGTGACTTCAGATACTGTCCTTTTCCTAGGCAGCGTTAGTGTGACTTGCAGTTGCTCTTTCCAGTCACAAATAACAAAATTAAACAATAAAAAAAAATCCCTCTTTTTCTTTGACTGTGCGTGAAAGCGCATGTCCATCATATCATTTTGGTATCAACTGGATCAGATTCCTGAAGGCCTGGTCTTTCGGGAGGATGTGAATGGTGTCTGTACTCCTTATCCCTGTGAATGACTCTTGGTACACCCAGGGGAAAAGGTGGCTGTCTCTGATCCAGGGAGCATCCCATGGTGCAACCTTCTCTCTGAAAATTAATTCCTCTTGCAATATATGTGGCCTGTATCCATCCTGCCCATTTTTCAAATGAAAGACTGCAAAATTTTGCATTAAAAATAAGCACCTACTACAAAAATATTGATTTAACCAGCTTTTGCTACCAGACTGAGAAACCACTGAGCAAAGCAGATTGACTGGGGTGGAAAAGTATCTTTTTTGCTACTAAGTTGCCTTGAGGGAAAAACACCCTCAATGTTTCAGAAGATAACTAATAAATTACATTGAAATTAAAATATTATATTAAGAAAATTAACTCACTTTGAGCATTTTCTCCTTGAAAAGGCCTTGTCTGGAGTTCGTTAAGTCTGTCAAAACATGAACAAGGATAAGATTCATTTGATAAAAAGTGTATTTCTGCATTAGATTTCCTTGCAACAAAGTGAGTGGTTTCTACAAAGATTTCCTTGAAATTCTTCCCTGTATGTGAATATTTATTTTTTAAAAAATACTTCTCCTCTCCTGCTTGCCAAAGCAACAGCAGTGCTAAATAAACCAAATGAAAATGACACTTTAGTTAAGAGAAAGGTTATTAAGAGACGTAAAAGTGTTTATGATAAACTCTCTGCTGGGTGTTAGAAAACCTCTGTGATCAGTATCTTACATAGGCTGTTACTGGAAAGTAGATACACTACTGAAGTGATACCGTCTGGCATATCCTATCCTCCAAATAACAATTATCACTTGAATATATTGAAAGGTAGCTATATTGTTGACTTTTTTCCTGTGAGGCTTTGTATAAATTATTTTTTATTAAAAAATAACATAAAGCCGAACAGAATTTAACCTGTAGGATTTTTTTTCTGACCCATGTTAAGGACAACAAACTACTGACTGATTAACAGAAAATATTGTAAGACATTTCCCTAGTGTCTCTTTTTTCCTTTCTATCTGTATTTGTAATTACTTTCTTGGCTGCCTATCTGTTTGGTAGCTCAGCAGTTGTATTTCATTCAAACCATACTTGCATATTTTTATGTTGTTACCTAATACTGAGTTCCGGATTTGCAATGCATTATGTCCTGTCTCCTGTGATAACTGGCAGCTTAACAGGTCAGATGCTACCTATGAAAGCCACAAGCAGCAAAATGAAGCAGCACTTCTTAGCTTTATCTTGCCTTTTCCATAGTTTTTTAATCATTCAGCTCGAGAGGGAGGAAACATGCACTGCTGTTGTCACCTTGTTAGGTTACAGACTATAACTTTAAGCCTAGCAGACAGGAAATCGGGACTAGGTCTGCAGAAAGTCATGTTCTGAAAAAAAAAAAAAAAAAGAAAAAAAAAAGAAAAGAAAAAAGAGAGCTGAATGGAATACAGGGTAAACACTTGTTTATACCTCACACTCAAGAGTCACTGGAGGAGGACAGCAACTATTTAGGGAACACAGAAGATGCAACCAGAAGGGGACCTGGTCAAGTGGAAGACTAAGCGGAAGAGCAGTGAGCATTGGAGAACAGGAAGTCAGAAAAGAGCTTTAAAGCTAAGGCTGAAGATTTTGATCCCAAATAAGGCACATTCTATTAAAAGACTCTTCGGAAAGTTTAGTGTGGTCAGAACAATATGTTATTTCTAATAAAAAATCAAAATATACCCATTTATGGGAAAAGAAGATTTTTTTTTTTTTGTAGGCAGAACTAATGACACTCCTCTGCCTTATGCATTAAAATAAGAATGAGTTTGTTGAGTAATAACACCTTTTACTCCTTACTAAAGCTCTAGCCAAAGCCAAAACCAAATATTTGGAAACATTGTAGTCACAGCTTTATCTTGCCCAAGAACAACTGGGAGGATCGGGCCTTGGCCAACCATTTCCCTGTACTTGTTTGTCATCTGCTCTGAAATTTCTTTACTTTCTGTACCCTTTGTCATCAAAATCACCTGTTAGCACTGTTGGGATGTTTTTTTGGCTGGAGTGTTAATTTCAAATGTACTTAGTCGACTAAAAGTACTTGACGATAATCTCAGTCACGAGTAGAGTGCATACATTTTATTTGTGATCTTCCTTCCAGTTGTAACTTGATTTTCCAAAAATTTAAGCCTTTCTGTCTGCCAGTGTCATCCTAATGCCTTTTGTAACTTAGAGTTGAGTTCAACCAAATTCAAGAAACAGTGGAGGTCTCAAGGATCGCAAAATCTTGTAAGACCTGGGGACTGGGTAGAGGGGAATTGAAATAATGTATCACTGAAGGAAAGACATTAACAGGAACTCAACCACTATCTGTTAAGTGGTGCCTCTTGCCACAGAATGGTGGGTGGATCCTGAGAGGCCACAGCACCCTATCTGCTAGGTTGGGGATGGAGGAGCAGGAGGGACCTGAGGGGGACGGTGAATGAAAAAGAAAGGAGGAATGGGGTGGAGCCCTACACAATACTGAGGGGTGTCAAGGGCCTTCCTATTTAAATTCACAGAAAAAAAATAAAATACACAAATTTCATTAATTCCGCTACACACAAATTCCTCAATTTGAGAGTTTATTTCACCATGTTTTATATATATATATATTTAT
>NW_010294466.1:0-15411 GCF_000700745.2 Antrostomus carolinensis
CGTAAAGAGAAGAAAGGGCAGCGGCGCCGGCGCGGCTCAGCCTTCAGCTCTCTGGCGGGGGCTGGAAAATGCTGGTGTGGGGCGTTAGCTGGTCTCACCACGCAGTGCCTGTAGAACACCTGCAGTGGGTCACTACCTCCAGTCCCCAGCTGTGGCACACAATTAAGGTTATAAAAATGCTTTTCAGCAGAGCCCAGCTCGTGCTTCAGTTCTGCTCTGCAGCCCGGCTGGATGGTACCGGCACTAACGACCAAGGGAAGCGGGACTGGCTGGTACAGCGTGTTTGCAGAACTTTTCTTGCAGCAATTTACTGATTTTTTTTAATTTTTTTTTTCCTCCTCCCACAGCATTGCCCTTTCTTTTGCTCCGGGGCCTGGCCGTGTGGCACAGATGCTGTTGATCCGTGGTTCAATAGGTACAGGAGAATCATGGTACCAAGCCAGCAGTGCCAGAGCTGGAGAAGAGCAGGCAACCCGGGGCAGGGAGCAGGTTCCCAGGCACGGGTGGTTTAGGAGCTGAGGATAACAGTAAAGCATTGCTCTCACTGTCACAGGAGCTCTGGACGTCGATCTGTCCCCTCCTAGGCTTGCAGCACACATATTTTTGAAGCATTACAGCTCTATGCTACTGCAGGTCCCCTGAGCAGATGTGCTGTGCCAGTAGAGAGTGGTTCAAGTCCTGATTTAACCCCTCCTGCTAATTTATGGGAGCAAAATCTCTCAGGTGTGATTCCTCATTTATTCTGTAACTGAGTATTTACTCGACAGGGGTTAAACAGGCTTCTGGAGGCTGTTGAGTTGCTTTGAACACCAGCTCTAGGGCTGTGTCGGGATGCAAGGAGTTCAAGGGAGGCTAGAGGAGCTCTTCTGAAGGCTGGCTGCGCTTTTGTTTTGCGGTAGCTTACATCTCTAATGTGGCTTGAAACAAAATCTCAGTCCCTTCAGTCCCCAACATGGCACTTGCAGGAGAAAAGGAGGATGTATTTAGCTTGCACCAAGCCAAGATGAACAACAGGCCAAGCCAAAGAACGATATGATGTTTGCTGACATCAGCTGTGGCCTGGGAGAGAGGGAAGGCCAGCACAGGTAAGCAGATGAAACCGCCAGGAAACCGGCTCTGGGATAGTCAAGCCAGTGCTGTGGACACTGGTGGGGTATTGCTGCAAGCAGCTGCCCATATCTCCCATCCCCAGGCCTGGAAGAAGGCAGGAGGTCAGGCAGCAGGACTTGCTGCCCAGCCAGGTGCTGTTTCCAGCCACAGTGTGGTTGTGCTCAGCTCTGCAGACCCATGTCTGGGCAGCATGGACTCCAGCACAGCATTGCTGGGCTCAGCCTGTTTCAGGAGCTTTTTCTCATCGCCTTGAAGGGATGCAGCCAATATAGACAACACATTCACCAGGAAGCTGTGACAGAAAGGGACTTTACTTGATAGCTGTGGCAGAGGTGAGTGTGACATCTTTTATCCAAAGTTCACAACCAATATGCAAGCATTTGTTTTAGATAAACCAATGCTCCAAGCCCAGTTACTAGAGGGGAAAGCCATGCAGGAGCACAGGGAAATCTATGCTGGGAAGTGAGAGGCTGGTCCTGCCATCGAGAGTCACTGAGTTCTGGTATTTTGCATTCAGAAAGCTTTTGAATTATCTCCCTGGTCCTGCGGAAAATGTCTTATTATAAGAGGCAAGGCATATTAATTTGGGCCCCATCCTGCGCTAATAAGTTCTACAGCTTCCAAACTGGAGCTGCTGCTTAGGCAGCCTGTTCTGGGTCTTGGCAGAGCTCATCATCCATCCCCACCTGTGGGCATGTGCCCTCAGCCACTGGCAGTAAGACCTCCAAGTGACAAAATAATGAGGTGCCCTCTGTGTTTGCTATTACCTGTCCCTCCACCATAGCAGCTTTTCATCAGCCCTGGATTTTCTGCACTGCAACATAGCCAGGAAACTGTTATCCTTCACTAGCTTCATCACTAGATGGGAAAGCATCTAATGCTTTCCACCACTCAGCACCAGCCTCTCCCCCCACACGCAGCCGTGACTGTCCTGGATAGAACAAGCCAGGGACAGGCTGCAATCAGGGAGGAGCACCCTGTGCATCATGGCCTGCACAAGCATCCTCACATCCAGGAAGAATAGCTGCTGCCCACCTTGGCTGAAAAAAGACCAAGAAGCACCTGAAGAAGACAGAGGTGGGAGCAGATGATTGAGGCAAGAGACATCTCCAGCCCAGCATTGGTGGCATTCCCAAGCTCTGAAAACCTAAGCTACAGGAGGAGCATGGGAGAGGGATCCCAGCCATTCCCCAGAGGCCTTGAAATGTCTCACTGGAGCACAAAGCTGTGGGGAGTGTGAGAACGTGTATTGGCATACCCTGAGAGAACTGTGGGAACTGAAGGGATACATGTCTGGAGATATGAGAAGCACCTGCATCAACAAGGCCCCAGAGAGGAACCTTGAAGTGTATCCAAAAGATGTACCCTGGCAAGCAAACAGGAAGGGATGCAGGCAAAGTCCATCAGCCAATTAGGGCATGTGAACTGCTCAGGCTGCAAGTGAAGAGCCAATAACATGTTAACGGGTGTGGGTGATTTCATTAGTTTTGGGGTATAAATATAACTGTATTAGAACAAATAAATGGCTTCTTGCTTGATCATATTGATCGTGTGGCAGAGTCCATGATTGAGTTCCCGCACAAAGCCTCAATTAAAATCTTCCTTTGAATGGATCCCAAGTGAGAGAGGTCATAGCTACACCACCATGTCTGACCACAGACACACGGAGCACTGAGCCAGTGTTAAGGCATTCGATGGAGGCTGGGGAATGTGTAGCTGTGTCTCTCTCCCAGCAAGGGATTTGGCAGGACTACACCTTTAGTCTGCTTGTTTTAGGATTTTTGCTGTTGGCAGCCCACAGCCATTTCTGAGCTGGATCTTCCTATCTCCTGTGTCTGAAGTGCAGCATCAGGGGCAGGCAGAGAGCCAGCTCACCTGCGCTCCAGTTCCCCTTACCTGGTGCTTAATTTAATTTTTCCAGCTTCTCAGATCCTGTGTTTCCTGCACTAGTTCTCCACGCCGCTGTGTAAGCATCTCAGCATTGAGGTTGGAGTGGATGCTTACAGCAAAGTCTATCTTGCTGAACTCTCTGAGCTTCAATCTGGGAAGCAAAGTACCTTTACTGCTTGGGTATGGCACTTTGAACCAGACAGAGGTCCTTCCACTGCAGCTCATCACACAGCTGACACTGCATCCTTCCATGCTGAGAAGGAAAATTAGCCCTCAGCACCCAAAGAGAGAGCCAAGTCAGATTCTTCAGCCTGGAAGAAATTGCTTTTGTGGCCAGATAACTGAACTAGAAAGAGAAATGTTAACTGAATCAATCATTTCCACCCTCTCAAAGCAAGAATAGGGACTTTTCTATTAGTCAAATTATCTCTCAGCCCCTACTGGTTAAACTGGGGTGCTTCTGGGCTTCCTATCCAACTGAACAGGAGCCATGCGTTTCATCTGACTCCAGAGGGGACCTTGCTATTTCCACTTCCCGGTTGTCATCACAAGATGGCATTACAGACTCAAAAGCTGAGCTGGCTCTGCTAATCCTTGAAGATCTTTCCCAGACCCTGAGGTGTCCAACCCCAGAAGAAGCTGTGGACTTAACCCTGCCTGCTGAGCTCCTCCACCAGGTCTCAGCCCCCAGCACTTGCTTTTAATCATGTCCCTTTAATGTCAAGGCTGGGCTTTAAGGACACAGCGTGCAGGATGAAAAGCTGCAGCCGTTATTCCTGTAACCTGTGAGCCATCTAATTGCGCTGATTTAAGCTAGTTGTAGTTTTGACACTTAATGGCATGCAGAGCACTTTAATCTTGACCTGCAACACCTCCGGCTCTTCCAGGGCCTCCTCTACCCCTGAGGAGACACTGCTAATCAGACCAAATGGTGAAGTAGTTTAAGACACAGCTAAAGGAAGCCAAGGGCAAATCATGAGTGAAATGCATCCGACTCGTTTTGTTGCAAAGCACTGTCAAATTGAGAACTGTCTTTTGTTTGCCCAAGAGTGATTTGGGAGAGCAATGATAAGCCTTTCAATAATTTGCAGCTTTAAAATAAAAACAGGAAAAAATTGCTGCTCTTATCTAAGTTTTTTAAGCAACAAAGCTTATTTTGAGTTAGATGCATAAATCCTCAGCGCAGTGCATTATCTTCTCTGTATTCCTTCTGCCACCTCTGCCCTCAGGGGGATGCAGCCTGCCCACCCATGGCATGACCCACAGCTCAGCTTGGCCCCATGGTAAGGAAGCTCCAGCCCCACATGCTGCCCCAGCAGCTCAGGAGAGGGCATCCACAATGGCCTTGGCTCATACAGGACTGTGCTCCCCTTAAGCCCTGGTTGCCATCAAAACAGGCAATGCTTTGCCCATGTCAAGCTACCTTCATGGTGTTCACTTGCTGGACAGTTGCTGTTTGCTGAGGGTTATACGCAGCTTGGATCAGCCCCAAGGGACCAACAGCCCTTAATGGCCCTGACTAGCCTCACCTGACACCTCTACACACACAGGTCAGAAGCCCCATTTAAGGTCAGCCCTGGAGCTTTGTTCCTCCCATGAGTGATGCTGCAGGAGTGCCTTGGCTCTAGCCCTGCCTCTGACCCTGCTCCTAGATGGACCCCTGGCAGGACCCTCAGACTTACATTATAACTGTGTCTCTGTCTATTTTCTTGATGAGCTTTAGACCCATATTGTAGCTATGTCTCTTAGCCTTGTTCTTTGCTCATCTCCTCTTGCCTCCTGGGTGGGCTCTGGACTTGGGACTGCTGGTGGAGAGTGGGACTCTGTCTGCTGATGATGGTGATATCTCTACTGGGGCCATCTTGATTCCCCGTCCTTCTTTGCCCGTCATCCTGTTGCAAGAGTAAGCACAACACCTGTTAATCTCTGCACTAACCCTGCTCCTCTATGGACCTTGCTGGGTCCCGTGGGAGGGAGCTGCCCTGCAGTGGCTGTATGGAGAGATGAAGATGCAGGGCTGGGTTAATGTGAAGCTTGCTGTTCTGGCACATGAGTGGGTGCTCTGGGCTTCATCCACCAGTTTCTCCCTGCAAGAAGCAGCCGTGAGCTGAGTGCATTTCCTTCCCTGGCCAAGGGCCCTGCAGCCTCCCACTAGGGCTTAGTATTTGTCTGTCTTGACAGATGGGTGGCTGTGCTGTCTCCTGGGGTGACAGCTCTCCCTGGCGCAGCTGCTACAGGGATGGCAGTGGGGCAAGATCTGTTCCTGAGCTGTCTCTGAGGCTGTAGCTGGATGTGTCCCTCTGGGCAGTGCAGGGAAATACCAGTCAGGCTGTTCCCTTCACTATGGAGTTAGAGAGCAGCCTCCCTTGGCCCAGAGGAAAGAGCAATCAAAAAGAGGTTATATAAACCAAAGTCAGCCTGCTGGAGGGGCAGATGCACTGGCACCAAGGGCAGTGCCAGTCTGTGTCTGGCTGGGCAGAGCATGCCCTCCTTCCAGGCCTGCCTGGGTTTCATCTCACTGCCAGAGCCCAGGTCTTTTTGTTGTTCAAAATCTGCTCGAGCAGCACAAGAAGCCTGTGCAGTTCCCCTCTGTTCTCAGCTGAAACTGCTGCAGAGCAATTTCTTTTTCCCTTTTGTCTTTGGCAGAGCCCTGGAGCTCTGCTCCCTTCCCCTTCCATCCCTCCTGTCCTCCTGCTGAGTTCCCCCAGGCCAAGTCTCCTTCCCTGGTGTCCCCTTCCAGCTCCTATTCAACCCCCATTTTTTCCTCTTCTCTCCTTCCTTCAGTGCTCCCAGCCAACAGAGAGATTGCAAACTGCAATCTCTGATACTCAGTGCCTTTCATCGAACAGATCCTAAAACACTTTCCTGGTGTGATGAATGTGATCTGCTAATCCTATGGAGGGGGATCCTCCAGGACATAAGGCACCTCTGGGATCCGTGGCAAATCTAATGGCATCAAGCTGCAGGGTCTGTCTTGGTTGCAGATATACAAGTGGTAAAGTAGCTGCCTTGTCCCTGAGCACAGGCATCACAACTTGCTCTGCTTCCCCAGACTCTCTTCATTTTAGGAATTTGCACATGCAGCAAGGCTCACCAAAGCAGATCTTCCTCCTTTCACAGAATCATTAAGGTTGGAAAAGACCTCTAAGATAATCCTGTCCAACCATCATTTTGTCACCACCATGCCCACTAAACCATATCCCTAAGTGCTCCATCTGCACATTTCTTGAACACCTCCAGGGATGGAGACTCCACCACTGCCCTGGGCAGCCTGTTCCACCAGGTCCCTTTTCAGCAAGGAAGCAGCTCTGCCGGGCGAGCGGCATGGTATGGGATTAAGTACGTGGAGGAGAGCTGGAGGTAGGTTTGCACAGCACCAACCCGAGAGGCAAGTGGGCTCTTCTGGATCTCTAATTACTCTCAATCATACTATGATAATAAAACTCAGTTACTCCGAGTGCCATTTTGCTGGTGTTGGTTTAACTCTGTGAGGTGTTTTAAAGCCTGACTCGAGCCCCAGGGGGGTTTAGGCAGTGCTGGCACCTGGAGCAGGGTGCTGTACGCATTGCCCATGTGTGCTGGGGTTGTGTGGTGAGTGGAGATGAGAATGAACACACCAGGGAAAGCACCAGCCCAGCATTTTAGAGTAGAGCTAACTACGAACAGCTTATTCCATTATATATTAAAAAAAAAGGGGGGGGGAAATCTTTCTTAATTAGGACAGAAACCCCCAGATAGGCTTTTTTTAAAGAAAAAGCCTAAAAATATCATTTTTGCTTTGATTTGAAAACTATTTTTGCTCTTCAGACTGTAAGATAAAACACATTTGAATTGATGATGCATTTCACAACAAAAATATATCCCTTTTCATCCTGAAAAGGCTGGAATGGGTTGTTTCAAAATTTTCAATGTTTTACCCCCCTTTTTTTAACCCAAAATTTTTAATTTAGCTGAAGTGTCTTTTTTGAAAGAAAACTCTTGATTACATTTTTTTCCAACAGCTTTAATTGGAATTAACAATTAGGGCTGATTCTTAGCTGGGTGATAAACAGCTGGACTGAATCCACTCTGTAGCCCTTTCTGCTCTGGGACTTCCAAACAAGCTACAGTACTAGCAGTTTAGCCCTCTGCAACATTTTAGCCTTGTCTAGTCACTGGAATTTATTTTTCTTTCTTTTTTTCCCCATTCTTTCTCCTCTGAGAATCAGTTTTTACCAGTGCAGCATCTCTAACAGTCAGGGAACTTCACAGTGAGTTGAGATCGCATTGATTTCTTGAGGAAGAAGCCGCATACTAATTTTTCCTATTTTCTTCCCGTGAGGAAAGCAGGTAACAGCTTCAGGAAGGCAGCTGGGTTTGTAGATATTATGTTCACCTGCCAGATGACAGGAAAGTCTGAGGTCTGTGAGACTGTCATGGGAAAGAAGGAGACCTTGGCTGGTCCAATGCAAGGGCTGGGAATGAGGCTAGCTTTGCTGGTAAAGGAAAGCACATAAGATTAAAGCAGAATGGACCGAGCCTGGGAAAAGCATGAGCTGAGGATCAGGGCATGGCTCAGTCCATGGTCCAGCCAAGAAAAAGGCCAGGGAGGGCATCCTGCTTAAACCAGACTCCTGATCAAGCAGAGAGAACCCTTGCTTGTCACGCATGGGGTGATGCTTCTTGTATGCAGCAGCTCAGGGCCCCCAGGGTAAGGGCTTGTTCTGGGCAGCTCTGAATCCGTTGGCCCAACCTGCTGTGTCTGCTGCCTTGATGTCTCTGCAGCAAATCCCATCCATGAGCTGGAGGGTTCTTGGCCTTGTGACCACCCTTGGGGGCCCCGATGCCCAGCAGAAAGGTGCTGCTGAGAATCCCAATGGCTTTTCAGAGCTGGAGCCCTGGTCAAAGCCTTCTCAAACAGCCTCTTGAAGGTGTCTGGGGCCCTATTCCCCACGGTGTGGAGCCAGGGGCTCGGACATTATCCCAGCAGCACTTCCCTCTGTGTCTGAGATGATTTTCACACCCTCCTAGCTCTTTGGGGGCAAGGGAGGGAATGCTGCAGCAGTGTGAATGGAGAGAAGGAAGGGGATGGTGATGAAAGAAGAGAGAGCACATTCAAGTCTGCTCTTAAAATCTCCAGTTCAGGTGCCTGAGCAGGTTTGTCCATACTGCACAGGCAACCTCTGGAGAGCCAGCAGGCACTGGGGCATCCTTCTTTGGCAAAGCCAACATCCCCAGTGACCACCACAGTCCTGCTGCCAGGTCCATTGCTCTTCACCACTGTTCATCCCTGTATTGGCTTGTTGCTCTCAAGGACTGATCTCTTCTCCCAGGAGCCAAACCAACAGCTTCAGCCAGTCCCGCTGCAATCCTCCTATTCTCCACCAAACAGTTATCACCAACTTGGATGATCCTGAGACAGTATTAAATGATAGGGAGGTTTCTGTTCAGAGGTCTCCTTGTGATTAATGAATTAAGAGGTTTTGTGAAAATTAAAGCCTTTCTTCATACTTCACATCTTCAGCTGTTGCTTTTTCCTTTCTATTTGAGTACAGAAATCCCCATTGGCCTCATTCTTCCCATCCCTTTTGCAGATGTTTTCTCCCCGTGATGACCCAGAGACGTGGCTGGCAGCACCCAAAGCTTCACCCTGCTGAGCCCCTGACACAGGGGCTGAGCCCCAGACACAGAAGCTGCAGAGAGAAGGGTGCTGCAAGCATGCCTTATTTATATACAAAACCAACCCAGGAGAGAGGCTGTAAATGCCTCTTTATTTCCATATTTATCATTTCAGCTCAGATGGATGAGGAATCCGATGGAAAGTTTAGGCGAAACAGAGACGAAATGAAAAAGTGTCGGTAAGCGGCAGCTCAGCCAAGAGACTGGCAGCCTCCAGGGTTTCCAGCAGCAAAAAGGCTTTCAATTACTGCACCACACTGCTGCTTGATAACATCTTAATTTCCCCAGCTGTGCTGCTGGGATGGATGGGACAGCGGGTCCTTGCTGCAGAGCACCCTGTGCTCTGCCATCGTGTAATCCCAGCTGTTTTCCCAAAACCCACAGCCTGGTGGTTATGGGGATACAGAGCTGAGAACCTGAAAAAAAAAAAAGAAAAAGAAAAAAAAAAAGCATGTTTTATCTTGTTGGCGTTATACAGGGCTATTTTATTTCAGGATGCCAGTAAGTACCTCAGCAGCAGCAGAATGTGATAAGTACCTCCAGGTAACGAGCATCAGGGTCACTCACTGGCACTGTGGCAGAAAGGAGCCACAGAGGCATTGCTGGAAACTTCAGAGCATCCAGCATTGGGTGTTGGGGAGGGATGATGATTTAAAGCTCATTTTTGCAGGGAATAGCCATCCCCTCTCCTTTAAGTGTGTGACAGCACCCAGATTTACAGTCTCCTTGTTTCCACTTTAGGGGAAGTGTTTTATTAATCGTCCCAGCGCTCACTCCCAAACATGCGTGTGCTGCGGCGCAGGGATGCTTCAAATGCAGTGAGGAGGAGGTGGCAGCGTGGGATGTGGCTCCCAGGGGCAGCAGCTGGAGTGGCAGGGATACAAACTTCCCAGGAGCTTTCCAAGGATGTGGAACCTTTAGCCCTGGGATGGACTATCTGCTGGTAGGCCAAGGGAGCTGGGCTCAGCCCGGGCTGCTCTGCTGGGGCAGAACTGGGACTGTCTGTCCCTGGAGAGGAGGCTGCGGATGGAGCTATCCCCTTGCTGCCTGCATGGTTCCCCTCCAGCACCCCACACCCATGGCTTTATTCTTACCTAAATCCCCGCTTGGCCTGGAAAGGCTCCTGCTCAAGTCATTAAAGGTGACAGCTTCTAGAAAGGGTCCCTGGGGACCCTGCTGCCTGTGCAGTCCTGGCCCAGTCACAGCAAAGCTGGTGGCACTGAGAACTCAATGTTCTCTTCACACTGGTTATGGACCCATCAGGTCCCTCTGCTCTTCCTATGAGCTTTATTCTCCTCTCTGCTTCTAAATCATTTGTACTTGGCTTCTTAGGAAAGCAGCTTTGAATTGATCACTGTTGCTACCTTATCCAATTTAATCGAAACCTGATATCAAACGGGAGCCAGGGAAGCCTGGTGGGAAGCCTGCGTGTGGCAAACCACTTGGCTGTGATGAATAGTGTTGTTAATAACCCATAATGGAATGCTGGAGTCATCTGGCATTGCTGGGCTCTTGAAATAAGGCGGAGCTTGCCCTGGCTCCCCAGGCTCCCACAAGGGCTGAACTGTCCTGTGGACACATTCCAAAGGGACAAGAGTTGTCGGGGACTGACACTTGCCGGGATCCCAACCCCAAGCTGTGCCGTTGCTGCATGGGCAGCAGCTCACCCAGAAAATCTTGTGCTTTGCCTCCTGGCCCTGCTGGCAGAGCATCCCTGTGAGCAGGGACAGCCCCTAGGCTCATCGCATCCCAGAGCTTCCGAGGAATTGATGGCAAAAGCTCTTGGATGAGTCTTCTTTTTTCTTTTAGACAGCAAATGAAATAGCATTTGGGCTGCTGGTGATGAGAGGCTGCGAGCGGGACCCGTCTGATCCTTGCGGCAATTCAGAGAGGCTGATGCTGACGTGGCTGAATCATAGAATCGTTTGGTTGGGAAAGACCTCTGAGATCATTGAGTCCAACCATACCTGTCCACTACTAAACCATATCTCCGAGCACCCCATCTACCCATCTTTTAAACACCTCCAGGGATGGTGACTCAACCATCTCCCTAGGTAGCCTGTTCCAGTGACCTAAGAACCCTTTCAGTGAAGAAGGATTTCCTGACATCCAATCTGTACCTCCCTTGGAGTAACTTAAGGCCGTTGCCTCTTGTTCTGTCACTAGTTACCTGAGAGAAAAGACACACACCTGCCTCGCTACACCCTCCTTTCAGGTAGTTATAGACAGCAATTAGGTCTCCCCTCAGCCTCCTCTTCTCCAGACTAAACAACCCCAGTTCCCTCAGCCGCTCCTCATAAGGCTTGTTCTCCAGCCCCTTCACCAGCTTTGTTGCGGTTCTCTGGACACACTCCAGTGCCTCAATGTCCTTCTTGTGATGAGGGGCCCAAAATTTGACACAGTATTCAAGGCGTGGCCTCACCAAAGCTGAGTACAGGGGAAGGATGACTTCCCTGGAACTCGTCCTGCAAAAGCCCCCGGGTCCCAGCACTCAAAATGGGTGAGAAAAAGCATTCTTAAAAGCAAGCAGGGTAACCCTGCAGCTAGGATGCCACCCCATTTCCAGCCTGGGGTTCACCTCTGTCCTCCCTGTGTGCATCTGCACTGCAAAAGTAATCTGCTCTGAACTCAGGCTGAGTTGCAACTTGCTTCTGGAGTTGTAAGGACACATTCAATCATCTCAGCGTGGAAACAGGCTGCTGCCAGCCCTCTGGCAGTGGGGCAGGCTGGGAGGCAATGCAGCATGGCACTAGAGCTGCAGGTTGTTGAACAATGACACCCGCTGAAGTCCAAATGTCATCTAATTTTTTTGAGCTACAGCATGACACAAAGGGCTGAGTGTAAGGAAGGGAGGAAAGGCTAGACGGAAAGGTATTTCAGCCAACAGCCTTCTTCCCAGTGACTGGCCAAAACTCCATCTGTTTTGGTGCCAGCATGGAGCGCTAAGTCTGGACCTGTCTCCTGGAAACTTGTCCTAAAAAGTCTCATGCAGCCTGTGCAGTTTGTTTATTATCCAGGAGAACACCTTTCATCCCTCATCGTCCTCCTCCCCATCCTGCCTTGGTGCTGGGACCGGAGCAAGCCCATGCTCACCTGGGATGCCCTGGAAAAGGCTCCCTTGGCCACGAGAGCGGCTTCTCTCCTGGCATCCTCCCAGGGGAAAAGGGCAATCAAACCCTCCCGGGGACAGTGATTCTGTGTAGAAGCCCCATGAACACGTTCTCCAGCTGAGCTGCTGGAGAAGCTGAATGATCCTGAGGAGAGTCCCAAGGAGGGCACATGGCTCCAGCTGACTATGTGGTAGTCCCAAGCACAAACCCACACATCTTTCTCTGGAGAAAATCTTAATTTCTGATGGCCCAAGAATCACCTCAGCACTGGTCACCTCAGCACTGTCCCTGTAGCGATTGCACTGTCTCACCTCCAGCTCCTGCCCAGGAAGCAGCAAATATTCCTTGAAATAAAGTAATTAGGGCAAGTCACAAAGGCAAGGAAAAATTTTATCGACTTTATTGTGACAGTGAATCACACTGTGGTGTCAAGCTATCGATCTGGGCTTGTGCTGAGCAAGGGCACGTTTTGTATCATCCTGCCCAGGAGGAACCAAGCTCTCCCTGCTGCTTTGCTGCTGCTTAGGCATAGGGCTGGCCCAACTCTTCCGTCCCTGTAGCCTATTTCACTGTTAAACTTGTGAAGCTGATGACCAAGCAGCTGTCAGTGCTGTTTCTCAGGGAATAACCCACTTCTGCATCCTCAGCTTTTCTGATTTCCTCTTTTGAACAGCCCAGCGCTGCTGATAAGGGAAGACTGAGGTGCCTGTGGCAGGTATTTGGGGATGTCAGCAGCTCTGAGCTTGCAGGAAGCCCGTGGGAGATGGGCAGCCGTGCCTGGTGGCCTCTGCAGGGGAGAGGGGAGCGGACAGGACCCGGCGCACACCCGGGCAGGATGCTCTGCCCAGGGAGATCAGCCCTGAATCTCACCATGCGCTCAAAGCCGAGACACTTTGAGCAAAGCTTGCCCTTAAGAGAAAGTATTTAAACACAAGGAATCAATTGGTTGAAGTGCAAATCCATCGGTTGATACTGCTGTCCAGGGGCAAAGCAGCTGTCCACTGCGGTGTACGATGCTGCAGGGATCAGCGGCTCTGTGCTCATTAACGCTCTGGGCCACTAACGATGCCCAGAAGTGGCTGGAAACAAAGACAACTGAAGTCTGATGGATTAATGCTGCCTCCCACCAATGCAGCCCGCGATCCATCAATTACCTATCTGCTTAGTCCTTTTCTCTATCCTTTTACAATCTAAATAGCACATTTTATAGTCGCTGCTAAGTGATGTGATCAACATCAATTACCTACTAAAAGAGAATCAAGTCTTGATTTAAAATTAAGTGCTGCATTTTGCCATGTTCTTTATATGTAGCCAACAGAATAATTGCAGTGACATAAAAACTAATTACACAACTCCACAATTAGGCCTCCCTCCTAGTGCTCTGATTGTCTTTAAGTACATTGATGAAAAATTACTCCCAACCCTAAATTACTCTCTCACACCCATCTTTTCCAATACCTTTGGAAAAAAACCTCCGCCCCATCAGATCAAACAAGAACTCGAAATGCAAAGATAATACATGCAGAGCATGTTTTCTAATCTCTTTGATGTGTGAGTGGTTTCAGACAGCAGGATTAGGCTGATATCGCCTGAGGATGCAGCAACACTCCTCTTTCTGATGATGGACCAAGTGTCTCAGCAAGACTTTCCAAACCTCCTGGGGCTGTTGTGGGCCATGAGGGCAGTGACTCCTCTTCCCTGTGCCCCAGCCAACATTTGGCTCTTGGGTTTGCAAACATGGGAGAGGACAGCCCTGTCCAGCTGCTGGCCTTGGGTTTGATGCATGAAGGGGTTTTATTGCTCCTTCTGCTGTGCCTGAGAGGGCTCAGCACAGCTTCAGAGGGATGGCTGATCAGCCTGTTAGTGCTACCTCCCTGAAAGGAGGGTGTAGAGAGGTGGGGGTGGGTCTGTTCAACCAAGGAACAAGTAACAGGACAAGAGGAAATGGCCTCAAGTTGCACCAAGGGCAGTTGAGATTGGATGTGAGGAAGAATTTCTTTGCTGAAAGGGTTCTCAGGCATTGGCAGGGGTTGCCCAGGGCAGTGGTGGAGTCCTCATCCCTGGAGGGATTGAAGAGTCGTGTAGACATAGTGCTGAGGGACATGGGTTAGTCGGGGACTTGTCAGTGTTGGGTTAATGGTTGGACTCGATGATCTGAAAGGGCTTTTCCAATCCAGGCAATGCTGGGATTCTGTGCTGTTCCACATGGTAGAAACAAGGGGAAGAGCTGGATCCAGCTCACCTATCCCACTGGAGAAACCACATCAGGGTTTGGGCAGAGATGGATGGATGAGCCACACCCTGTGCTAGTGACAATGCTGCTCCGGGAGCTCAGAGGCCCCAGAGCCCCAAAGGGAGGAGAAGGAAGAGGCTGGAGTATGGCAGCACTTTCACACATCCAAAGGCCAGAGTTAGGTCTTGCCAGAAATCATGTAGCTGCCTGAAAAATCATGCCATTAAAGCCCAATGAATCATGGAGCGCTCCTGATGGGCTTTGTGGGTTTTGCTTCTGGATTCTGATTTTGAGGTGCCTATATCCAACCTGGAAAGACTGAAAACATTTGATTTTCTGGAAAAGAAAGCTAAGATTTGCTTACAATCATTTTCCTGCCTCCAGGATCTTTGTCAGTACCTGCAGCAAAGCTTGTGCATGGGTGAGCAATGCCGTGGGGACACTGGCCCAGGGGACAGAGTGGGCATGAAGCTTCCCACTGGTCCTCTTACACTGTGCTGTTCCGTTGGTTGTCGCTGAGCATCCTTCAAAGCATTGCAAGTTTAATTTTGGGGCTGGCAGGGTGTTTTTGGCTGCTGTCTGGTGTGTGGCCCAGCCCTTGCTGGGGAAGAGGGTCACACAGCTCCTGGCTGTGGCTTTTCCATCATTTCTGCAATGCTATCACTCACTTACTGGCTGGGAGAGAGGTGGGAAATGCTTTGACACACGATTTTAATCAGCATAGCACTGCAAGCTAACGAGGCAGAAGGGACCCATGGGCTCACACTTGCGGCAGCCCAGCACTCCCTGTGCCTTCCCATCTGATTTTCTCACATCTTCTGCAGCACAGCCCAGGGGACGCTCAGTGCCAGGGCTGTGAATTAACACCCTTGTATTTACCTGAAACTTCACTACCTCCCTCAAAAGGTGTGAAAAGTAAAGGGGGTGCTGAAGTAGCCCGCAGCGGGAAAGATGTGATGTGTAAGGCCAACAACTTCTCATCAACCTTGCAAATGTCACCTCCTTCCTCTGCACCACCCACCTGGTGTAGGTGACAAGGTTAGGTCATGACGCCCTGGCACAGGGAAGGCCTAAGGGACCAGGCACCCTTCCTTGGTTGCCCCACCGATGTCTGGGGGCTGAGGGTTGTCCCTGTGCCCCTCCTTGGCTGCCTGGAGGGCAATGGAGGGGGACGATCCCCACTGTGCCATGCAGGCCTGAAGGATGATGCATGATGAGTGAAGGTCCTGGTGCTTGGGGTCCTCACACAGCCAGCTGTGGTGTAAGGACACGCTGAAAGCAAGCACATGGTATTTGGCAAAGCTGTTTGTTTTACCCTTTTTCCCTAAAACAGATACGGAAAGGTGACTGCCAGTCGGTCACTCAGTCAGTTAGTCAGTCAGTCACAGAATCCCAGAATTGCCTGGATTG